>NW_027176285.1:12823538-12853538 GCF_023349555.1 Cebidichthys violaceus
CGCAAAAAAGGAAAAAATAAAAGTTGTAAAACTAAATTCTGTGGAAGAGATTTTAACTCGTATTGAATGTCACACAAACACAATGTCAGCGTTATCTGCAGATACTGGAGGATGTTTCACGAAGAGATTTTCTTCCTCTTCTTTTTGTGAAGATTTGTTTCATTGAAAAACAAAACGATGATGCTCAATTCACCACGCTGTGATTTGTTGGATACATAAACGTCGAGTCGGTCTGGAGGTCGACTGTGTACTGGGCTCAGGCTCCTTCGCTGCATGTCACCCTCTCTGTGCTACAATGTAATCAAGCTAAATAGTGACAATAACCTAAAAATCTAACGTATAATTACTTTTTTTTAAATAAATTAAATACAACACAAAATAAAGTAAATAAATGAAAAAGATCATCTACAACAACACTCAGTCATCTTTTCAGAAGGTTAGTTGGATTACTGATTTAAATATCACAGTAAAATAACTCATTTAACACGTTGATAAAATGACTGAACATATATTTATTCACAGCAGACGGACACTTCATTCAGACGAATCGTGTCTCTTCTTTAAACTTGGCATAAAAAAATATAAATCTGGGACGAGTTAAGGACGAAAATATTGTAAGAAAGGGACCACTAGACACTTTATTGAGGTTTAGATTAGAGTGAGTGATGAGGTGCGGAGTGTTTGATGTCTGTCACCTTCTGTTCTAATCCTAAACGTCCTCTTCTCTCTCTGCAGCCTCTTCATCCTCGAAGAGAAACGCTGCAGTAGATCTACGACGTGTTCCTCCAATGTTCCTGCACACAGTGCAGAACAAACCTTTACTTAAGTAAAAGTAGTAGTACTACAGTGTGGAAATACTCTGTTACAAGTTTAAGTCATGCATTCAGAAGCTTACGGTAGTAATAGTACAGAAGTATTAGCATCAGAAAAGTGACAACAGTAGAAGTACTCATTGTGAAGAATGGGTCATTTCAGAATCATTACTGGATTATAATTAGCATTAATGTGTACAATATATAATTAATTTCCCCCTGTGAATCAACTGTCATTATATCTTAACCTGTAATATTACATAATAATGTGTTTGTTGATTATTTTTATTTTTATTTTACAAAGTAACAAAAGTTATGAAATAAATGCAGTGGAGAAAAAAGTATAATATCTCCCCCCAAAATGTAGTAGAGTAGAAGTATAAAGAAACAAGAAAATGCAAATACTCAAGTAAAGTACAAGTACCTCAACATGGAACTAAGTACAGTACTTGAGTAAATGTTCTTAGTTACATTGCTCCACTGCCTCCACATCACAGATCCATAGAGTATGACCATGATAAGTTAATGACAGATTACTACTTTAAAGAAACACTAACATCAACCTCGTTCAGTGAAATCTGGACTTCTTAAAGAAACACACGTTCTCACCTCCTCAGCGACCCTGCAGTGTCGTTCTCCATCCGTCCACCAGATGTCCTCAAACCCTCAAACCCTGTCCCACCTCTCCCACGTCCACCTGCTTAGTCATCTCCGTTCCACACAGGTTTTTTTTAAAGATTGTCGCAAGACTTTTTTTCTTCCAAACAGCAGACGTCCAGACCTGAAGTTCTTCTAAACCAGTCTCATGACTCAAAGAGGTTGGACCTGGTTAGTTCTGACTGCTTCATAGAAACAGCTCATGTTAGAATAAAGAACAAGAGAGAGTGAGGAGGAAGTAGGCCATAACTCTACACCAGTCTGACCTGAAACGAACACAAAGAGCAGCAACCTTGTGCTGTAACACCACGTGTACTTTGAGAGGCCGGAGTGAGTCTTTGTATTGTCCAGTCCGTCCTCGGTCCACCATGACAGGACGAAGAGTTAGAGCTGCCCGAGGCCTTGTCAGTCACGTCGACGGTACAGGGTCTGTGTGGTTGAATTTGAAGTATCCTTGCTCTGCTGTTAGTTAACAGTTGGCTTTTTTTTTTTTATTTAATAAGCAATGACTGTAGATTTAGATTGTCTGGAACCAGTTCTACAGGTGAAGTTTCTTTGAGCATGTGTCCAGGTTTTACACACACTGCACCTTTAAGCAACTGTATCAATAGTTGTCAAAACCTACAAATTAAAGTCCAGACTACATATTGTTTTTAATGTATTTACACTTAACTTAAAAAGTATTTCAACTATTTTGAAGCTATTATTTACTTATTATGTGGTGCGTCCACCAGCTTGCACTAAAAGCCCTGTAACTTCTCACTGTGTGGTTGATATTGTGGATTTCACAAATGAATGTTTTCACCACCTGAAGTCTTCATGCAAACTGTTCAATTAAGATCGTATTTGTACTGTAAAGTAGCTTCATGCAATGTTACCACCTCCTGTGGTACACTACAGTGTTTCAGCTGTAGAGTTTTCATCTGCTCCAGTAAGATTTCTGCTTTTTCTGTGGCCCTCCCTCACACTCGTACTTATCTGTTATCTGTGTCTGTTGCTTTGACAGCAAGTTGTGAAACGGCTCTCATCTTGAGCTGCAGTAGATCAACTCTGAACATATTATTGGCTTTCTTTGAGTATCACAAATGGCTGCTGTTGGTTTCAGAGGTGAATCTTTACTTGTAAGAGTTCATTTTTTAAATCATATTTTTACTGATTATCTTACATGTACATAAAAGCAACTTTAAATCCTAAGTATCTCTCTATGGATTTTGAATATCAATGACTAAATAAGCAACAATTGAAAACGTATCCTTCGGTATTATTTATTAGTTTAAAGGCACAGCGGTTAGCATGTTAGCCTGGTTACAGACTGGACAATAAAAGACATGTTTGTACCTTCGTCTCATCTTCTGTGGAGCAGATTATAATCCGACAGAGAAGAGTTAAAGTTTGTGGTGCAACATAAATACACAAATACGTTGCTGTTCTGATTGTTAGGCTGGCCACACAGCGGCTGGACTTCAGAAGAGGGAGGACTGACACAGAGATTATGTGCAAACCAGCCAGGTGTTTATTTCACCAACAAAACAACAAAGACATGGCACAGCTCTTTACATGTTGGACCCAAACAGCATGTGGTCCTGGCAGCAACAGACTAGATGGAATATGGCAGCCTTATATAGCCTGCTACCAACGAGGACCTCCACCCCACTACAAGATAGGTAACTATACCCCTTACCTGTAAATACAATTACCTAAACTACAAAACATACTATAAAATGGATTCCTACCATCCTACGGTCAATTATCCATATGATCTCTATTGTGGTTACACATCACAATAGAGATCATATACGGCCCGAACAGGGAATTCATTACCACCCCTCCACTAATCAACACATGGTCTCTCCCGGAACTACAAAATGGCGCTCATGTACTCTGGGAACTCTTTTGGCCGAACACCCTTGAGAGGAGACACAGCAGAGGTAAGTGCTTTGAATATGCATGTTATTTGATAGCACTATTAACAACAGTTTAGATTCAATCCTTTCGGTAAAGATAACAAACCAATAATATGTTTGTATCTTCAGGCCCGACCTTCAACATCTATACCTGGGAACATATCAGAACCACAACAGTACAATGAAACATTAAACTGTGTGTGTGTGTGTGTGTGTGTGTGTGTGTGTGTGTGTGTGTGTGTGTGTGTGTGTGTGTGTGTGTGTGTGTGTGTGTGTGTGTGTGTGTGTGTGTGTGTGTTCGTTCTTAAAACAGTCGACAAATGCTGGTAATGGAGAAGGTCTTCATTACACTGATTATGCTTTTTTTTTTTTTTTTTTTTTTTTTTTTTTGGACAAATTCATAATCCAAGTCCAACAGTATTCTCTCCTGTCATGTAACACTTTGGGGATGTTGACTAAATGGAAGTTTGAATCATTTCGAGCCAAAACTGAATCATAATGAGTTTGAATTATGATGTTTTTATCTCTGTTAAAATAGTTCTTATGGAAAGAAAAAAAAAAAAACACCAAAACAATCGACACAAAATGAAAGTTCCTTGTATTTTTAAGTTGACATCAAAACAGGAAACATTCACTTCAATATGCAAAATGTAAAACTCTTCGCTTTCCAGTCTTTTGAATACACAATAAACATAAAGGGTGAGGCAACATCTGCGGTCGGCTTCATAAACAAAGCCCCCACTGACTGACATCCAGGACTATTTCCTGGAAGTACACTCCCCTGCACTTCCCTTTCTGATTCATATTTAAACGCACTGTGTTGATTGTTGTTGATTGTTTAATGTTAGGCACCGCCCACCATGTCAACTTCCTTGTATGTGCAACATACCATGGCAAATGAACGGTTCTGATTAAAGTTGGTCAGAATCATACTTTCATACCAAAGTAAACAAGTTATTCTCCTGTACAAAAATCAACTATTTCTTTCTGTAGAAAGCCAGTGTTCACAGCGACATTGTTTCAAGGTCCTTTAACTTCTTCTACAGCCTGGGTTGCACAACGAAATGCCCGTTGTCAAAGATATTTGTAAATGCTGTTTGTATGCTAATTGATAAATCAACGAATCTCTACAGTATACTGTATCTTTTGGTTTAACCCGTATGGCAGGTATGAGATGCCACTGACTGGAACAACTTCAGTTTTTCCTCCAGCTTCTCCTCAAGGCACTGAATGACAATGGGGTCCACCATGAGGTCAAACTTATTGGCGAACCAGTGACCGTAGTTGAGCAACCAACGCGTTTCCGCTGCGCCATAAATACAAACGCTGCGGACGTGTTTCCCCGAGCAGGGTGGGTACAGGCTCTCCTCCAGGTACTGCCACTTCACCAGCCTGGTCTTACTCATCAGGTCCGTGATGTCGGGCTGCGATCTGGGCACCTCTCCGGGGACGCCCGGCAGACGCACAAGTGTGGCCCAGAAGTGTTCGTCTGGGCTGTAGGTGTCCTCTGACCAGGCCAAAAAATCTTTCACCACGACCGAGGAGTTCACGTGCACAACAAAGTCCCGGGACAAGACGAAGTAGGCGTTCCCGGTGAACACCTCGATGCCGTGCGGCGGTGGGGTCTTCATGTGCTCCGTCTTCACGGGCACTTTTTCGTATTCAGTGTTGGCCCCCCTCAGCTCGTGGTGAAAGGTGAACCGCTGCTTCTTCGACTCGCTGGGTCGGCATGTCTCCAGCATATTGGTTCCATTCATCCCCCTCAGCTCCGACACCAGCTCGATGTTGGACCTGAGGGGGAAGTCTTGGCCGCAGAGGTTGATGACGTACTTCCACTTGACGTCTGACACCAAGAGGTCGGACAGACAGTTGAGATCAGCTTTCAGTCGACTGACGCTTGCGTAAAACACGGACTCTCGCTTGGAGGCGATGAAGACGTTGGGCAGGCAGCGGGCCAACCCCTCCATGGCTGAGATGAACAGAGCCGGAGACTTTTGATCGTAGTGGATGCAGTAGATGTTTCTGGGGGAGTACAGCGCTTTGATGAGTCGCTCTACCATCATGGCAGATTTATGCACAACCAGTGAGTAAGCGAGAGGAAAGGATTTCTCCTCCTCTGAGACACACGCGTCATCATAACCCCTGGACCTGATAAATAATGGGCAGTTTGACGTGAGGTTAACCAGAAGTTCCTCCTTATCCTCCACAACATGTTTCCGCCTGACAACTAGCGACTTCCCCACCTCCACTGGGTCCATGTCGTATATAGCCAAGCAGTTAATATTGTACTTGTGAGATATTTGAATGTTTTCTAAAGATGCTGGGGGACGGAAGTGTTCTGTGAAGTCGCTGTGCTTCACTCTGACCAATAGCAAGACACATAGAGCCCACAGTGTCAGGAGGAGGAAGGAATACATGGCACATCTTGTTTTCATTCTGTGGGGAGAGGAAATCGAAACTAACGTTGGTTTTATTTTTTTTATTAACATAGCGTTTAAAGTGAGAAACTCACATGAAAGCCAGATGTTTGGGTTTAACTGAAACTTAAGGATTGACGCTCACCTTGCTCCATACGCAGGTAACGATCTGCAAAACGCCCGTTTCATTAAGTCACACTCTAAAAGTTGTCAAAACGAGGATGAATTTAGTATCCATGTGTCGGTTTCTATGTAATAAATCTATTTAATAATAAATTATTTCATAGAGCAAACTTACCGATTCCAAAAGAGTGGGCTTTTATCTTGAGGAAAGTTTCCTCTTTTTACCCACGACTGGTGCTGGTCCACGACCAGCTCTCCATTAGCCAGCCGACCGAGATTTTATTTGCCACCATGTAATCCAAAACATAAAGAGGTTCCAGAAGTATACAACGCACTCTGAACTTAAGCCTGCGTTAAGTCTTTATAGATAAGATGACTGCGCCGCGCTCTCACCAATAACCCGGAAAGGAAGAGGGAGGGGCTCGGAGAAGCTTTTTTAACTACATCACAAATTACAGACAGGAGCTGCCAAAAAAAAGAGGTGTTGTTCGTTTAATATGTCACCAGTGACTATTAACAAAGACTATGCTTTTGTTACAGGTAGCATACGATAATAAAAGAGGAATTAAAGAGCGCGAATGGAGCTGTGCGTAAATGACTGATATCCATAAACAAAACCGGTCATGCAGCTGATTAAAGAGGACACAGTGGTTTGTGTCATCTTAAAGAAGACGGAGAACTGCAAAAGATCAAGAAAAGATACGGCACTCAAACTCAAACACACTCTTCTGTCATCCAGTCAGTCAGTAAGGTGATACTCGGGCCTCTAAGGATGAAGAAGGCTTTGGAGGAAAGAAGTGAGCGAAACCTGTTTACAGTTTCAGTAACCAGATCCTCTGTTAATCTGACCCAGAAGAAATGTCCAGTCATCTAATCCCGTCACCGTTTGTGCTTTATTAATCCCAATAAGTGGAGGAGTCACCTGAAAGGCGTCTCAATCATCTATGGCACACATATTTAAAATGCATATATTAACATATTTTACTTTAGTTGAACTTTAAAATCAACACGAATCACACTGAAGGCACGAGGGCTGCCTCACGAGCTGCAGCTCATAACGACGTTAAAAAGGTAATCCGGTTCTGCTGGTCTCGCATGTGAAGTAAGATACAACATGCAAGAGGTACAAGTGTACGAGCAGCAGAACGCGCACACTGCGTCTGGTTCTGCTGGATCCAATGGGGTCAACGCTACCACTGTGTTATATGTATTACTATTATACAAACAAAAACGTATCTTCCAATTATGAGAATATAAAAGCAGTTTTCCTCATGCACATTCGGACAAACATCTGAGGGTCCTAATTTTGACAAATCCCATGTGTGACTTTGGCACAGAAAAGAAATTGGGATTTACGTATCAAGCAAATAAACACTAAATAATACAAATGAATGCCTAAAATGATCTCTGAAATGCAATTTAAAAAGAAACGTTTTAGCAGAGGCAGTCATTTATAAGACAGACAAGGAATAACATGACTTGACTTTATTTCTTCAATGACTGAACATTTGGATCAGAACGAATCAGGTGTATCTTCAAAGTTGTAATAATCTCTGTATGTTTTTTTATAGCAAGTTTATGAATTGTCTTCCTGTAGCTGATACATTAAAAAGCAAATGAAAAGAAAGCGTTTGTTTGTTGTCTCTGCAAAGTTATTTCAGGCCACAGGAACACAAACTCAACAGGTGAGCAATCAGGAAATGCAAAGTAAAATAAAACAGGAGGTGGAATTGTATTACATTCACCTGGTGAATGTAATACAATTCCACCTCCAGTTCGGTGCTGGTATTTACAGCCAGCACCGAACATTAATTATTGTGTTTATAAAAGATTTCCACTTATCTGAGAGAAAGATCTTTTGTCTCGTTCTAAGTTAATGTTTGCTGTCAACAAACTCAAACTCATGTTCACGTTTGCTTCAAACTTCCAGAAGTATTTTTACTTAAAGATAAGTTTTAACTTCAAATGTATTTTGTTCCAAATTCTAAATGCTGTGTTGTGTGTTGAGACAGTCACAGGATGCTTAATTTGACTGAGCAGAGATATTCAAATGTAAACACACCATGAAGAGCACAAAGCAGCTCTTTGAGTGAAACAACACGTACACAATAGAGACCTGTATGAATCGGGCTGAATAACTTTTCAAATGAAACTGACTGCTGAGTGAAACTGAACACACAATGCACTTGATGAAACGTGACAGATTTTAAGAGAATCAAATTTAAGTAACAAGGTTTGTTGCTCAGCAATAATTTTAATATGATTAGTTGATTAGATCTCTGGTTGGATAATCTACTTGTGAAAATTGTATTAGTATAATTATACTTGTAATTACACTGCGCTGTATCTTTCTGTATAACACCTTATTCTATATTTTATTTTGTACATGCTTGTACACATTCTACTGTATATATATATATACATATATATATACATATATATATGTATATGTATATATATATGTATATATATATATATATATATATATATATATATGTATATATATATATATATATATATGTATATATATATATATGTATATATATATGTATATATATATATATATATATATGTATAAATAAAACATTTGTACATAAACTTCCTGTACTTGTGTATATATATATTATATAAATATATTGTCACTTTCACCGGTTTCCACAGACTTCACCTCTCACTTTTCACCACGCCCCTTGACGTAAGATTAAGTGACGTTTACCATGACGTCGGGATTTCTGCACCGCCATGTTTGTGTCGTTGCGTGAAGATGAAGTAAGCTAGCTGAGCGACTTCTGGATAAGGGACACCGCTGTCACTATGGAAAGGATTCGCTGACCACGGTGAAGCTGACATTTAAACGTACGCGAATCCACCTTGTTGTATTTAGTCAGTAACTGTGAACGTGTTCGTAAAGAACGGAGGGACGGAGTGACCTTGTTAGACAACGAATGTAGCTAATGCTAACACTAGCTTCTGTGAGCTAGCTGCTAGAAATATAGCTAATGCTAACCAATGCTAATGATACCCTCTCTGAGTTAGCTGCTAGAAATGTAGCAAGTAAATGTTAACTGTCACTTTAAATGCAGATATTTTATGTCTGCGTAAATGTTTAAAGAGTACAGTTGGATGTATATAATTTGAACTAAATGCGTATCGTCCACGGTAGCTATAGCCATAAAGATGAAGCTATATTATGGTCTATGGTAGGTTTTGCAACGGGATAACTGATTAATTATTGCATCATGTTCTCATCGTTTTATTTAAATACAGGTGTATCTGTGACCCTAGCTGTGACCATGTTGGCACGTCTGTTCAGGCTCCACGGCCTGCTGGTGGCCTCCCACCCGTGGGAGGTAATAGTGGGCACCCTGGTTCTCACCGTCTGCCTGGTGTCTATGAACAACAACCTGGCAGCCAGCAGCCAGATGTGCACCTGGAATGAGTGCCCCAAAGTCGAGGAGGTGAGTCTGCCTCGGAGGAGGAGGAGGGTGGGTGTGGCAGCTAATCTCAAATGCAAACAAGGAGGAGGAGGAGGAGTTGCTGTAGTGGTGTTAACAAAAAGATATGTCTGTGCTTATTTTCTTACAGAAAGTCCACAGCAGTGATGTAATCATCCTAACAATCACACGCTGCATCGCCATCGTTTACATCTATTTCCAGTTCAAGAATCTGAGACAACTGGGCTCCAAATATATACTGGGTCAGTATGAAAGTTGTAGCGTGTTCAGCATGGAAATGTAATGGCCACAGCGTTTCTATATAACTGCACTTATAACTCATCTATTGCACTTAAAACTCATCTATTTAACCTATGAAGCTAGTCATGTATGTTTTTGTGTTGGTTCTTACTGTTATGTCTTCTCTTTTGTTCATATTGTTTCTGTATTTACCATGTAAAGTGCCTTTGAGTACCTTTTTTAAAGTGCTATACAATGTATTATTATATGAAAATGCCACACACAGTTTGGTTAGTTTAACTGTGAACATGTTCTCTTCCTACAGGTATTGCGGGATTGTTCACCGTGTTTTCCAGCTTTGTCTTCAGCACAGTGGTCATCCACTTCTTTGGGAAAGAGCTGACAGGTCTTAAGTAAGTGATCCAAATGCAGTAACATATGTATTGTAAATATTAATACACAGAGTAATACAAATAGCTCACCGGTTTATAACAGCTGTTGAAGTCTTTCGGCGTATGGTTGAGGTTGCTAGTCCTCTCACCGTATCTCAGTTAACACAGTTTTAATAGACGATCAAAAGACAAGCAGTGTGGCGGTGAGAGCTAAAGTCAGTGGTCGGTCATGTGATATACAGTGTGCCCTCTGGCCATCGTTTACACTTGCTATTAAGCATTGGTGTTAAAACTTACTGCACATCCATCAATGTGAATATCAAAGAGACATAATAAGACACAGTCTGTCAAAACCAGAGCTCTGATATGAATATATCTTAATGCTGTCACAGAGGACACTATGACCCATATGAATGTCAGTGCCACATGTGGACCTCTTTGGCTTTTCCACAATGTAGACACAAGGACATTCCCTTATTTGACATTTCTCTCTCTCTCTCTCTCTCTCTCTCTCTCTCTCCTGCAGTGAAGCTCTGCCGTTCTTTCTCCTGCTCATTGACCTGTCCAAAGCCTGTACATTGGCTAAATTTGCCCTCAGCTCAAACTCTCAGGTAACAATACGCACGCGCGCGCGCGCGCGCACACACACACACACACACACACACACACACACACACACACACACACACACACACACACACCATGTTTGGGTGTGTCAGTGAACTGAAATAAGATCTGTGATGATTTTATAAGATCGATGTAGTTGAGGAGTCGTTGACTAGCGCTGTGGCTCTGTGTGTTGTGTACAGGAGGAGGTGAGGGAGAACATCTCCCAGGGCATGGCCATCCTGGGCCCCACCTTCACCCTGGATGCTCTGGTGGAGTGTCTGGTCATTGGGGTTGGCACCATGTCAGGTGAGGAACACTGATATTTATTTCTCTCCAAAACGGTGTCAGCTATGTTTTTATTTTGAATACTCTACGATGGTGGTGAAATTTAAATCATCACTCTTGTCTATTGCTTTCCAGGTGTGCCTCAATTAGAGATCATGTGTTGTTTCGGCTGTATGTCCGTCCTGGCCAATTACTTTGTCTTCATGACCTTCTTCCCTGCGTGTGTCTCCCTGGTCCTGGAGGTAAGGAAGACATGAAACATTTGGGAGAATCATAGTAGGGATTCACCGCTCTGGTTTGATCAATCCCAATATCGATACCGGGGCTTTGATTAACGACCGCTATGGAGTACAGATCCTATACCAGTGTTTAATTACTATGCTGTATGCCTCACTGTGTGGAAGTAACAAATATGTATATGTATATATATATATATATATATATATATATATATATATAAATGTATGCTTATTGAAATGATGGTATCTGATACCCGGTCCAGCTATTTGAGTCAGAATCTGACCGATATCCGATGTCAGTATCGGTGCATCTATACCAGGAGTATTCAATTAAAGTTCAGCGAGCTCCAGTTAGGGAGAATTTCCTCATCCAAAGGTCCGGAACACCAAATAATGTCTTAACTTGCGCTATGATTTAGTCCTGTGTATATTGAAGTAGCCAACAGTCGTATCAACATCTGTATGTAGTCAACATCTGACTGTCAAATAAAGAAAGTTCAATTGAATAACACCTAAACAATATTTATTGTCAGATTTCAAATTGAACTGGATTAATTATAAATAATATATACTCTAATACTTTCTCTTCTTAGAGAACATCATGTGAAATAACTTCTCTGACTGGTGTGTGTGTGTGTGTGTGTGTGTGTGTGTGTGTGTGTGTGTGTGTGTGTGTGTGTGTGTGTGTGTGTGTGCGCGCGCAAATGTCAATGGAGTTGTGACGCTTATAGGAATACACACTCAGTAGATGATTTACAACACATGTAATTGGTCTTTGTGTTTCCTGGATTGCTGAACGAGTGCCGTAAAAGCCGGTAACAATAGAAGCGCTCTGTTAGAATTTATTGTTCATCAATTATCGGTTTTAGGTCCGGGTCCGCATACCACGCCGGTTGGGTCCGGAAACAGGACAGCGGTCTGCCTATTAGTGCCCCCTGATCTATATTATGGTCTGAAATGCTTTGCGTCTCACAGTGAATCTCTGCTCATGCTGCATGTTTGCGTTTATAACAGCTGTCCAGGGAAAGTCGTGAGGGCCGTCCGATCTGGCAACTGAGCCACTTTGCCCGTGTGCTGGCTGAAGAAGAGGACAACAAGCCCAATCCTGTGACCCAGAGGGTTAAAATCATCATGGTGAGGAAGGGTTTATCACTCCATTGTGTATAACTGGTTGAACAGCTCAGCCTAAAGGTGGCTTCTTAAAAAACAGGAGTTATGTATGTTAAGGATCTGTCTCTTTGATGTCCTCCTCAGTCTCTGGGCCTGGCCTTGGTTCATGCTCACACTCGACTAGCAGCCGAACAGCCGGGTCAGAACCGCTCGGTGGACGGGCCCATGGCTTCGAGATTGGACTCTGGTGGTACCATGAGGCCTCTGAAGCTCACCAGGTAAAAGATAATACATTTCCCTTCATGCGTTGACGCTCAGTGCGCTGTTCTTTGCTTTATTCTCCGAAACGCCAGAGAGCGTAGAAACTAAATTAACTGTGAAGAGCGAGTGTAACCCGTAAACTGAAGGTGTAAAGCAACCTCCACAGTGCAGAGGAGGGATTGTAATCCTCTGTAAACTCATATCATATATTCATGTACTACTTTATTGCCTTTGTAAAAGTCCTGTAAAGAAACAAGTCAAGTATTAAATGAGTTAGAAGGACATGAATATCCTGTAAACTATTTGATTTGGCTACAAAATATGTACTGAAATGTAGATTTTTAAGACCTCCTGTTTCCTAGGCATCTAAAAATTATCGGCCTTCTTTGTACAATCCCGTGGCACGTAAATAGTGCTTTTTTCAGTGACAGTTATATAAATTCCGAGGTGTACGCCTCGCATAAACTGAGCTTTACTGATGCACGGCTTTGTCTCTCTTCACCTCCGCCCAGCATGGACCTGGAACAGGTGATAACGCTCGGCCTTGCCCTGCTCCTGGCTGTGAAGTACGTCTTCTTTGAGCAAACGGAGACGGAGTCCTCCCTGTCCCTCATGAGTCCCATTACCGGCTCTCCTCCGACCCAGAAGCCCAGGGTGGCAGGAGACGGCTGCAGGAGGGACCTCCCGGCCCTGAAACCCCAGACAACCACCAACGGTACTTTAGCAACCGATGCTGCCTCGCCGGCTGTCTTACACTCTAAACTTCCCCCCGAGACTGACGCGGCTTTCAGACAGAAGGGTGAGACTTATAATTGGTCCTGCTACCTCTGTGATGTCTGTACTCGCAGATGGAAAAACAAAAACTCTGATGTAATTTGTTTTGTTGCTTAGCGTGACCCTTGTCTCTCACATGATTCCTCCACACCAGAGGCTGCTCCAGGAGCCCCGGTGGAGAACGGCCCCTGTGTTTCCTGTTTTGGAGATTCTCTTGCTCAGACACCTTGTGTTCCTCAAAGTGGCTGTAATTCAGAGGCCCGGACGCTGGAGGAATGTGTGGCCGTCTTCTCAGATCCTCAGGTGAGCCGCCGGAGGAGATGGGAATTGAAGACTGTAGATCTGTATTTGTCTGACGGTTTCATAAATGTTTCTTTCCTAGAGGGGGACTCGTTTTCTAAGCGATAAAGAGGTGATGAACCTGGTGACCTCTCGTAACATCCTCAACTACAAACTGGAATCAGTCCTGGAGACTCCGGAGAGGGGCGTGGCCATCAGGAGGGAAATGCTTTCACCCAAACTGCCTGTTCTGTCTGCGTTAGCTTCTCTTCCTTATAAGGACTACGACTATTCAAAGGTATTGGGAACACGCTTGTTTTTGTTCACTTTTGATTGAGTCTATATCCTCTTTTTGGGGCCGCCCCAGAGGAATCTTTTGAGGAACTCATTTCAACCTCAGCGACTAATCTGATCTACCGATCTACGTTTAGTTCCCCCAAAAGGCTCTGGTTGGGGGGGGTAGTACTTTCTGAAAAGTACAGAAACTTTTGGTGCCGCTGCTTCAACTCGTGTACCGCTTCGTTCATAAATCAAGAGAGTACACCAGTATCTATTGAGTACCAATTTATCAATCAACAAATCAAACAAATTCAAAAAGCTTTACAAAATGGTGAGGAGATGAACAGACCAATGCACACCAAATTAAGTTAGGAAGTAATATATAAATAAATAGAAGACTGAATACATTGATCATGGTAAAACGGTAAAAAAAAAGTAAAATTAGAGCAAAAATTAAATAAGAAACTTAATATGTTTAAATACTAAAACCATAGTACAAATACAGACAAGACACTATAAAATCTAATTTGATAATAAGCAATAATAATAATAAAACAGACACTCAAAGTTTAATTTTCCTCCTCTGCATTTCATTCTTTACATCCAGAGTACATCAGTAAATACTATGCAGCAGTAAACGTCATTGCAGTGAGACTATGTCCCATGTCATGTTGCTTTTTCATAATACAAAATGAGGTTTTTGATAAATAATCATCAGTAATGTGGACATAATGACTAAGTCTGTTAAATTCAGAAAATTACATCATTTTACTGTGAAAACCAGGACGGAACAACACTCAAGCCATATTACAATATCCAAAACCTAAGAGGATAACTTGCCTCATATCACGATATTGATATTTTGCCCAGCTCTACTAGAAACTACAAATACCAGAAACGTCTCTATGGAAACCTGTCTGATGTTGTTTAATCTATAAGCACATTCACTCTCATACAATTCTAATGTTTGTGTGTAGCAGCAGCTTGCTGTTGATTTATCCTGCATCACTTTGCGTCGTGGTCCCGTAGGTGACGGGTACCTGCTGTGAGAACGTGATTGGCTTCATGCCGGTGCCGGTGGGAGTGGCCGGTCCACTTCTGCTGGATGAGAAGCAGTTTTACGTCCCGATGGCGACCACAGAGGGATGCCTGGTCGCCAGCACCAACAGAGGATGTAGAGCGCTTTCTGTAAGTGGTGGTGGGGGGGATCTAGGTGTGTGTGTGTGTGTGTGTGTGTGTGTGTGTGTGTGTGTGTGTGTGTGTGTGTGTGTGTGTGTGTGTGTGTGTGTGTGTGTGTGTGTGTGTGTGTGTGTGTGTGTGTGTGTGTGTGTGTGTGTGTGTGTGTGTGGTCCTGACCCTTATATTATTTCCTGTCCAGCTGAGTGGAGGTTGCAGCAGCAGGATCCTGGCTGACAGTATGACGAGGGGTCCTGTGGTGAGGCTGCCCTCAGCGTGCCGGGCTGCTGAGGTCAAAATGTGGCTGGAGACCTCTGATGGGTTCAGTTTGATCCAGGAGGCCTTCGACCAGACCAGCAGGTCAGAAAACACTCATAGAGTGATTGAAGGGTTCTCCTGTTTCCTTTTTGTCTCACCTACAAAGTGTTATTTCAGTATTTTAGGACGTACAGATTAACTTAATGTTTGCTTCTGGTAGGTTTGCTCGTCTGGAGAAGCTGCTGGTGGGCTTAGCTGGGAGGAACCTGTACATCCGCTTCCAGTCTCAGACAGGAGACGCCATGGGCATGAACATGCTCTCCAAGGTACCAATGCCCCTCTCGCTAAGGTTTCTAGTCGGCTCACTTTGCTGTCTGCCTGCTGTAAACCTGTCTGTCTGTCTGTCTGTCTGTCTGTCTGTCTGTCTGTCTGTCTGTCTGTGTGTGTCTCCTCAGGGGACGGAGCAGGCTCTGCACAGACTCCGACAGCAGTATCCAGATGTGGAGGTGCTGTCGGTCAGCGGCAACTATTGCACCGACAAGAAGTCTGCTGCCATCAACTGGGTCCTGGGTCGGGGAAAGTCCGCCGTGTGTGAGGCCACCATCCCCGCCAAAGTGGTCAAGGAGGTAAAGACGAAGAAACCCAAACTCTGTTTACTGTTTACTGCTTCTGAAATCATACAGGTCCCACTAAACTCATGAATGTGTGCGTAGGTGCTGAAAAGCAGCTCAGCTTCTCTGGTGGAGCTGAACATCAACAAGAACTTGGTGGGCTCGGCGATGGCCGGCAGCATCGGAGGCTTTAATGCTCACGCTGCCAACATTGTAGCGGCCATCTACATCGCCTGTGGACAGGTCAGAGATCAGCCAACATGCTTCAGCCTTTAGTTACTCTGGATATATGTTACATGTATGGTTCAGAATGAAGACACAAATACATACAGTATGGTTAAGATGGTGAAATGGCACAAATTCCTGGTGTAACTCGGTAGTGACTTTGGATGCAAATGCAAGACTTGATCTAGATAATGTTCAAAATACCAAAGAGGTATCTGATACTGGTCTCTCTCCTGGCACTTTAAATTGGTCGGTATAGTTTTCTTTTATAAATGTTTTGAGTCAAACCTCACAAAGCAATCAAAATATATGCAGAAACCAAAAGCAATATATTTAAGACTTCTTGGACAGACTTTGAACGTAAACTTCAGGGCGGTAACTCTTTGTTTACATTAGTGGTGGGGCGTGTTGCTGAGTGAAGTTGCTGTGTTGCTCGTTTCAGGACCCGGCTCAGACGGTGGGGAGCTCCAACTGCATCACTCAGATGGAGCTTGCTGGTCCAGAGGGGGAGGACCTGTACATCAGCTGCACCATGCCCTCCATCGAGCTGGGCACTGTGGGGGGAGGCACCAACCTGGCGCCTCAGCAGGCCTGTCTGCAGGTAAAGCCACCAACACTGTTTTATTTCACACGGTAGTCTTAAATTACTGTGTTACATTTTAAAAGCTAAAAAATAGATGTCTATGTGTGATGAGTAAGGAAACATAAACCTGCTGGATTTAAACAGTCTGAGATGGGTAACCTGCTTTTCTGATGTTTCGCTGAAAGCTTTCACCAAATATCTGAATCCATCTGTGGTTTCTTTAGATGCTCGGCGTTCAGGGTACCAGCTCCAGTGAGCCCGGCGAGAACGCCCGTCAGCTGGCCCGAGTGGTCTGTGCCACAGTGCTGGCGGGGGAGCTGTCCCTGATGTCCGCTCTGGCAGCCGGACACCTGGTCAAGAGCCACATGGCCCACAACAGGTTGGCTATTTTGATCATGTGCATTGTAGACGTTATGTTTTTTTGTTTTTTTTTTCTTGCTGTGATTGCTGACTTTGTCCTGTTTTCTCGCTGCCAGATCCAGAACAAACCTGACGGAAACACCTTCGTCAAAGTCAGAGACGGCTGCGTGACGTCGGAATGTTGACGAACAAACGCCAAACTAAACCGAAGAACTGAGACGATCGACTGCTCTCCTGATGACGCGGTGCTGAAGGGGTTCATACGATGAAGACTAGCGGTCTGATAACCAGACCCAACACACGAGGCCCCCAAAAGACTCTTTGCGTTGGGGTGTCATGTTGCCGTTCCTCATTTGTGCCATTCGCCTGTAACTGAACTTTGCGGTTGTGTTTTTCGTCGTTGGACCTGATCTTTGAGGAGACTGTGAATTATCCATGGGGTTTGGATTAGTAAAAACCCACCATGCTGCAAAGTGTTGAACAGCTATCCTGTGTGCCTCTTAATGAAAAATATTTATTTTTATTTTTTTTCCATCTAAAATGAATGAAGCGAGATCTTCAAACAGCTACGACGCGTTTTTCTCTGATAAATTGATCTTTGCACAGCTCGTTTGAGACACCTACAGCTGTTACCGCTGTAGGTGATATTTGCTCATGTTTTAAAATGCCGACTCTCTGCCTGAATGTTTGCTGTACTGAATCAGTGTTGTAGGATATCACTTGCACAACCCTGTCCTGATTGAAGCGACCGTATACTGTGTATACTGCAGAACCACTGAGGCTCCAGGAAGAAGAAAAACAAACGAAGCCCCGGCCAACAGAAGGTTTTTGTCACAGACAGGTTGCTTCTTTGTAATAGGATGAAGAGAAGTGGAAACTTAAAGCCATATTAACTAATTTAATAATCTTTCGTGGTACATTATTATATGTGCGGATGGTGAATGATTGGAGGATTTATTGGCATGGAGGAAGTTAAAGGAATCGCTGAGTCTGCAGGTTCTTGTGTCGTCCTCGCTTGTGGCCTTACAGTGTGTCGAGGAGAATTTTCTAGATAGAATATTTAATTTTAAGCTATTCATTTCAAAAGATTGTGCTCTGTTTTTTGGAAGAGAATTAAATTATGTTCCGTCTTAATGTCTCTGTTGACTTTCTGTATCGTGAACAAATGGATCCAAATGTGGAAAAACGGCGGATAAATATATTTGTGTCACTTTTAAAATGAGGCAGATGAAGTGTGACGCTGTCACGCTACTTTTGTAAGTTGATCCCACAGCATTATTTACAACAGAAATATGTCTAATTCTATTCAGTTACTTTAACTAGAATTAGAAGTGTCTGCTTTAGGTTCAGGAGCTTCAATCTGGTTTCTTTTCCACGTAGCTGAGAGGCTGAGTATCATCATAGACCCAGGAAAAACACTTAGTTCTTTGGGAAATGGAAAATGTATTTCAGTAAAAGGTACTGATGTTTTACTTTGACATTTTTCAACATGCTATACTATGAAAAAAGTCACAGTATAGCATGTCTCATGTGTTCAGAGACCGTAGTGTGAAGCGCCACTACGAGACAAAGCACACATCTTTTGAACAAACGTACCCACTCACATTCGGAATGAAGGTACAAACGATCTAAGAGCCCAAAATGATCAGAATACATGAGAACACATGAATTCATTGACCAACTATGATGTTAACAGAGGAATAGAGCTGAAACAAGTGGTTTAATAACCACACATAAAGTCCCTGCACACCTGAATGAACTGCATTTAAAAGGTGCAGGGCAAAGACAATTCAGTTCAATTCATTCTTCTAAAATCTTTACTTTAAGAGTCACATATTTTAAAAGCTTACTGATATGTATTTTATTTTTTAATTCAGCCTACATTTATTTAGGATTGGAGTATATATTATTTATAATGAATCCAGTTCAATTTGAAATCTGACAATAAATATTGGTTAGAAATTATTCAATTGAACTTTATTTGATTTGATTTGACAGTCAGATGTTGACTACATACAGACGTTAATACAACGGTTGGTTACTTCAATATACACAGGACTAAATCACAGCGCAAGTTAAGACATTATTTGGTGTTCCGGGCTTTTGGATGAGGAAATTCTCTCTAACTAGAGCTCGCTGAACTTTAATTGAATACCCCTGGTATAGTATGTCAAAAAAAAGTTTAAGAAAAGTAATTGTATAGTATGTCGAAAAAAGTCTAAAGTTTAAAAAAGTAAAAAAAAAAGTCATAGTATAGTATGTCGTAAAATATCATGAAAAAGTCATAGTATAGTATGTCAAAAAAAGTAAAAAAAAAGTCATAGTATAGTGTGTCAAAAAAAGTAAAAAAAAAGTCATAGTATAGTATGTCGAAAAAAAGTCATAGTATAGTATGTCGTAAAAGTCATAGTATAGTATGTCGAAAAAAAGTAAAAAAAAGTCAGAGTATAGTATGTCGAAAAAAGTCATAAAAAGTCATAGTATAGTATGTCGAAAAAAAGTAAAAAAAGTCATAGTATAGTATGTCCAAAAAAGGCATAAAAAGTCATAGTATAGTATGTTGTAAAATATCATGAAAAAGTCATAGTATAGTATGTCGAAAAAGTCATAGTATATGTCGAAAAAAAGTAAAAAAAAGTCATAGTATAGTATGCCGTAAAAGTCATAGTATAGTATGTCGAAAAAAAGTAAAAAAAAGTCATAGTATAGTATGTCAAAAAAAGTAAAAAAAAGTCATAGTATAGTATGTCGAAAAAAAGTAAAAAAAAGTCATAGTATAGCATGTTGAAAAAAGTAAAAAAAGTCATAGTATAGCATGTTGAAAAAAGTAAAAAAAGTCATAGTATAGCATGTTGAAAAAAGTAAAAAAAAGTCATAGTATAGCATGTTGAAAAAAGTAAAAAAAAGTCATAGTATAGCATGTTGAAAAAAGTAAAAAAAGTCATAGTATAGCATGTTGAAAAAAGTAAAAAAAGTCATAGTATAGTATGTCGAAAAAAAGTAAACAAAAGTCATAGTATAGCATGTTGAAAAAAGTAAAAAAAAGTCATAGTATAGCATGTTGAAAAAGTAAAAAAAAGTCATAGTATAGTATGTCGAAAAAAAGTAAAAAAAAGTCATCGTATAGTATGTAGAAACTAGTCATAAAAAGTCATAGTATAGCGTGTCGAAAAAAAGTCATATTATAGTATGTCATAAAAAGTCATAGTATAGTATGTCGTAAAATATCATGAAAAAGTCATAGTATAGTATGTCGAAAAAAAGTCATAGTATAGTATGTCGAAAAAAAGTAAAAAAAAGTCATAGTATAGTATGTCGAAAAAAGTCATAAAAAGTCATAGTATAGTATGTCGAAAAAAAGTAAAAAAAAGTCATAGTATAGTATGTCAAAAAAAAGTAAAAAAAGTCATAGTATAGCATGTTGAAAAAAGTCATGAAAAGTCATAGTATAGCGTGTCGAAAAAAAGTCATATTATAGTATGTCAAAAAAAAGTAAAAAAAGTCATAGTATAGCATGTCGAAAAAAAGTCATAAAAAGTCATAGTATAGTATGTCGTAAAAGTCATAGTATAATATGTCGAAAAAAGTAAAAAAGTCATAGTATAGCATGCCGTAAAAGTCATAAAAAGTCATAGTATAGTATGTCGAAAAAAGTCATAAAAAGTCATAGTATAGTATGTCGAAAAAAAGTCATAAAAAGTCATAGTATAGTATGCCGTAAAATATCATGAAAAAGTCATAGTATAGTATGTCAAAAAAAAGTAAAAAAAGTCATAGTATAGTATGTCGAAAAAAAGTAAAAAAAAAAGCCATAGTATAGTATGTCGAAAAAAGTCATAAAAAGTCATAGTATAGCATGTCGAAAAAAGTCATAAAAAGTCGTAGTATAGTATGTCGAAAAGTCATAAAAAGTCATAGTATAGTATGCCGTAAAATATCATGAAAAAGTCATAGTAGTATGTCAAAAAAAAGTAAAAAGTCATAGTATAGTATGTCGAAAAAAAGTAAAAAAAAAAGCCATAGTATAGCATGTTGAAAAAAGTCATAAAAAGTCATAGTATAGTGTGTCAAAAAAAAGTCATATTATAGTATGTCGAAAAAAGTCATAGTATAGTATGCCGTAAAATATCATGAAAAAGTCATATTATAGTATGTCGAAAAAAAGTAAAAAAAAGTCATAGTATAGTATGTCGTAAAATATCATGAAAAAGTCATAGTATAGTATGTCGAAAAAAGTAAAAAAAGTCATAGTATAGTATGTCGTAAAATATGAAAAAGTCATAAAAAGTCATAGTATAGTATGTCGTGAAAAGTCAGTATAGTTACCACACCACTTTTTCAATATACAGTTTTGACCTTTTTTGTTTCAATTCATTTTTTGATATACAATACTATAACATCAACATACTTTACCAGGCCTTTTTTCCCCAAACAGCTTTTGACATGCTATACTATGATTATATATTGTCATAATTATCCTATTATATATATTTTTTTTTCACGGTATACTATAACATTTTTTGCTGACTATACTATGCTTTTTTTAATGATATACACAATACTATGACATTCTTATAACATGGTATATTAGGAATGAAACTACGTTTAAATGAATTAAACTAAACATGTCTGAGTTGTCTCTCTGTAACGTGAACAAATGGACCAAACGAGGAAAAGTGAAGGATGAACTTATTTATTTCACTGTTAAAACGGTGCAGATGAAGTGCGGCGCTGTCACAGTACATTTGTAAGTTGATCCCACAGCATTATTTACACAAAAGTGTCTCTAATTATATACAGTTACTTTAACTAGAATTAGAAATGTCTGCTTTAGGTGAACGAGCTTCAACCTGGCTTCTTTTCCACTTAGCCGAGAGGCTGAGTATCATCTGGCTTCACTCTCACCGACATCATTCTGCTACAAGTGTATCATCATCACAGACCCACGAAAAGAAAAACATGTTGTCCACAGGTGGGAAATGTATTCAGGTACAAGTACCGATGCTGTACTTCGAAAAGTATCGTCTGGAAAATTAAGGTAATGAAACCAAATTGTGTAACTTCCTCTTAAAAAGGTTTTAGTTTTAGAAGCTGTAGAAATGCAAAGTCCAGAGTCACAGGTTTACCGTGTATTTAAACAACAGCATGAGCAAATAAAACATCTAATAAAGAAGTATAAGTACACTGTTGAAAACCCAACTTAAGTACATAAACAGAATCGATCCTCACTAAACTCTGGACTTTGCATTAGCAACGTTTTTAGACTGAAACAAAGAACTAACTTAACAGAATGGTTCCAGTACTTTAACTGCCAGAACAAAAAGCACGAAACACGGACAAGAAATGTTGAGGCGGTGAAATTAAACTGAAATAATACTAGAACTAGCTTTTCAGCGGGAAAACCCAAACGAAGTGTCACCTTGTTGGTTCATTCGGTAAAATATATTTGTGGGACGTGTTTTAAATCGACTCCTAGAGGAGATAAGGACAAGGGAAACTCAGCCATGAGGCACTTACTAGTGATTTCAAAAAGGAGCACTAACAGCCCCCTTCATCTCAGACCAGATACTCTTGTAACACTAAGGCATTTGGGCTCGACCGTCCGACATCCTGGAGAAATGTTAGCGACACTATTTACAACCCATTAAACATTCAAAATATGTGCTGTGACACTACAACGTTTTTACAACGACACAAATATAAAGCCAAGCAAAACAATGTACATTGAACTCTTGTTTTTGTACATTAAATATATACGACGAACTCCTCTCGGCTCGTTCCTCCGTCAGCGCCCGACGAGAGGCGTTTTCATGAGAGGGGCGGAGCCAGAGACGTCAAGTCTTGCATCATAGGCGTCACGGGTTGATGACGGCCCTCTGGACTTAAATCAATCGGCGATAATTAACGAGCAAAAGTTGGCAGCTTCAAAATAAAGCTGGGAAACGACTAATTATGAAAAAACAAGAAATCAACACTAAATAGGAGCTATTAATGGTAAGAATAAAATATTTCAGTCTATTAGCAAAGGTTTCTTTTTTTTTCTTCTTTTTCTATATATATATTTTTTTTTTTTACAAACTTCTTATACATACATTTATATATTAATATATCTGTAAGAAATAGAGAGATGACAAGTCAGTCTTCTACATGAGCAGTGAAGATGGCATCAGCTGTGACTTTGAGAGACGGGGCCCCCTGCTGGGAGCATTCATTACAGGAGACACCCGGAAATAATCTCCTTTTGAATAAAAGCTAATCAGTGCTTTATCAAAATGAAGGGGGGGGGGGGGGGAGAACAAGCAGCAATTTCTCTTGAAATGATGATGATAAAATACGATATCTCTGCCAGGTTTAGATTAACTCAGGAGGATTCTTTCTATTGAATGTCTCTCGCAGGTGTTTGAATGCGGCCATCATTATGAGCACTCTTCTTGTACTGGAACTCACTTGTAGCTAAAAAAACTGAGAGGGGGGAAAAACCACGTTGAGGAGCTCGACTGGTCACAGCAGCAGTCGGCGTGCAGAAAGTCCTCAACGCCTCATGTGTAGTTCTGTCCTCATGTCTCAACGCTGGAACGATGGAGAGGATTCACATCAGATGTATGCATGTATGAGTAAAAAGGTGCAGAGGTGATTTGTGAACGTAGAGCTACCTGTGAGCCTCAGAATAGGATGGGCTTGCCGGCGGTCTTCTCCTGGACGTAGGAGGTGAAGCGCTTGAGGAACTTGGGGTACTCCCTCTTAGCCACGGCCCTGAGCACGGAGGCCGGAGCCCAGCCTCCTGGATTCACTGCAGAGAGACGCGAGAGACCCAGCTTCACTGAGCAGGAAGGCTTCAACTACGGAGCTCATCGTCATTCGTCAAAACCGATTTTTAATGCTTATTTTAAAAGGTCATAGTACAGAAGGCCATACAAATGTCAAAGTATAGTATTTCATAAAAAATCATAAAAAGGTCTAAGTATGTTATGTCGGAAAAATGTCATGTTATAGTAAGTCTTTTTTATGTTGTAAAATGTAATAAAAATAGATGATATAATCATATTACACTATAACATATGACATACTATGACATGTTTTGTTATGGCACACTGTGCATACATTTTTATGACTTTATGCTGTACATAGACTTTTTAATGACATACTGTGTTATACTATACTGAAAAGTCATCGTCTAATATGTCAAAAATGTAAAAAAAAAAAAAAAATGGACTAAAAACAATTTGTATGGTATGTCGTACAGTCATTAAAAATGACAAAAAAGTAATAAAAACTGTAGTTCTAGTATGAATTCAGGTTTGTAGTTTGTTTGTCCAGACACTAAAGCGGATGCTTAAAATAATGATATAATCAAATTTCTAAGACTTTTTAGGACCTGCAGATAACCTGATGTTTAATCTCAACTGAATCCAAAAGCACAGCTGGATACACACCATTGGCGACGTAGGTGATTTTACACAGGATGTTGTCTCTGCTGATCTCCTTATCGCCCTCTGGTGGGCTGACCAGGGTCTGACAGATCATGCCGATGTTGATTTTGGCACGGACACACCGGCTGGACGGCTGTGGGGACAGAAAAGCAGCAGCACGATTATCATTCAGATCCTCAATTTTAATTCCTCCCGTGGCGTCTGAAATGGACTCGATGGCTCACCTGAGCGTCGTCGTGATCCACGGAGAAATTGCAGACCAGCCAGGTGTCCGGGTCGTTCTCGTTGTTGGCCAAGATCTTTCTCATGGCCGACAGGTACAACACGTCCCGCTGAGACGCCGGCCACACCCGCTGCAACGCACATCATTTCAGATTCTACGCATTGCAATCAAATAGATCCGACAACTGAGGCGGTGTTGTTGGTGCAGCGCTTACCTTGTGCGTTTGATATACGATAGTGGCGTTGTCCGACAACGTCTCCACAACGTTGAAGTTTTCAATCGTGGCTAAAGGAGGTAGAGAACATGGGAGGATTTAAACAAAACGCAGAGTGCTTTGTCTTCACGATACACGGGGTTAAAAGGAAACCACGTCGTGGACTTCACATGAGTTAAAAGGACTCACTCTCCCAGTCGTTGCGGTACGTCGTGTCCCAGAAGTAGTGGCAGACCTCGTGACCGGTCACCCCCTTTACTGAGTGGGTGGCCTTCAGCGGGTCCAACACAATCCCGTTTTCTTCAACCTCTCTCCTGTACACCTGCGCGCACACACACACACACACACACACACACACACACACACACACACACACACACACACACACACACACACACACACACACACACACACGAGAAGTTAAGGAAAATCATTTTCTAATGGGTTCTATTTGGGTTCAAGGAAACACTGCGGACCAATAGTTCCAGATAAAGTTTCCTTGAGGATGTATATAAATCATGTCCTACTTTAGTGTGTGACTCAGCGAAAGTATTACATATAAATGTGATTTACAGTTAGAGAAACCTGAACGACATTTTCACTAATCCTCCTCCTCATACCTTCATTTCTCCCTCTTCTACAACCAGCTGCCAGTTGGCGTCTCCACCGACATCCTGCAGGGAGTAGGTCATGTGACTCTGCACCATCTCCTCCACCTATAACACGAGGCCAGGGACAGATAGGGAGAGAATCCATCAGCATAGCATAAGCACAGCCTGATGATATATATCCTACACGGTCTACTGTTTGTGGACAAAAGACAACAAATTTAACAAAATCTAATAAAAAAAAAAAAAAAAAAAGTCGGGCGCCAACGTTAACACAGGAGAACACAGAGCTGTGATGTACCAAGCAGGCTTGTATTGGAACCGTTATGTCACACGACAGACCTGGTAGCAGGTCTTTAACCGTTAGCAGTTATTAATTCACACAGATACAACGGGAGCTCATGCTTCATGCTGCTAACGCTGAGTTCCGGTCTATCCACGATGAAGCTTATGAACCGTGCAGACATGGTGTTTTAGTCCAGACGGGTGAGACAGGAAGAGGAACGGGTGGACCGGCCGAGCCTCGACAGAGAGTTACCTCTGCGCTGAATCTGTGGACGTCGTGAGGGGCGCTGATTATCAGAGCAGGGGAGGGCTGACTATGAGGCTACGAGGAAGGTGAGAACCGAGGAGACGGTGGAGGAAACGAGTATGAGGGAGAGGAAGAGACAAAAAGGGTGTGAGATGTAAAAAAAATAAATAAAAAAATGAAAGATTGAGGAACGTGAAGAAACGGAGGTGGAACAGGTGGAATGAAAGTAGCTTGTAGGGGTGTTCAGGTTTTGGAGGGTGAAGGCTTGAAGTACCTTGTCGGAGAACCTGTGTGTGCCGATGCTGGAGTAGACGTCTCCAGGGGGGACCGGGCTGGATCGCTGGATCCTTATCTTCTCCGTGTGAGACTGGACACAAAACAAGCACAGAATTATTTTAACATGCTACCATCAAAGTCATACAGTCAATACTGCAGCTGATCTTTTTTGCTGACCTGTTCTTCTATTTTGTCCTGTCTGTCGAGAGCAGCTTCAACTGCATCGAAGAACTCGTCCTCATTTATGAGGCTGTTCGGACCCTCCTGCACACAGAGAGGAGCGGGAACGTTACTTCAAAAGGGTCTCAACACAACACCCCCCCCCCCAAAAAAAAAAATCATGTGATGAATTTTATACTGCACCTCATAATCTGGACCTCCAAAGTGAGACTTTTTCTTCAACTCATTCAGGGCTGATTTATAGCCCTCCTCTATTCTACGCCGCTTATCCATCTCCTGCAAAACACAAAAATACAGAATCGTTAAACAAATCAAACAACTTTCTCTCCTGCGAAAAAAACGACATGGGAACTCAGATCCAAATGACAGCACACCTTATCCACTCTCTTCTGCCAGCTGTCCTCTCTCTTCACCATGAGGTCGATGCAGTGGGACAGCGTGGCCAGGATCCCAGCCGTGGTGGCCTTGAATGTGATGGCCTCGCCCTTAAAGTCTATGCCATTGATTCCCTTGGGACTCACGGTCTGGAACACTGCACAAAAGAGGAGCACGGGACTGAAACCAATGATTCTTGTGACAAACAACAAACTTGTGCCTAAAGTAATGTTCTCTATTTTCATGTCGGTGGGAAACCAAATTAAGATTATTCATCACAAACTTATTATATTGCATTAACAGTTTGTTTTTCGCATATTTGCTCAATCATCTCCGATACAGAAAAATACTTTTTGGAGGAAGAATTCTGCATCACTCACATTTTTCTTTGCTGCCGTGGTTGTTGTGCAGAAACTCTCCGTCTGTCCGGGTGTTGGGGAAGTCGTCTTCATCATCCTCCACGACTGAAAAGAAAAAGAAATCAAGTCTCAGAGAGGAGAGGCCAACAGAACATCCGAGCCTTTCCTCGGAGGATCCTGCTGAAAGTCAACCAGCTCGATCACAACGAAAAGCTGCAGCACATGGGACGGACAGAGCTCTGCTGCGCTGGACAACATGACAATGGTCTGGTTTCATCTTTACAATGGCGAGAGATAGAGGGGGAGAGAGAGAGAAGAGGGAGGTGAGGAGAACAAAAGCAGGGCTTCATCCGCTGTGGTCATCCACGGGTGCAGGCTGCAAGATGGGCTGAGGGTGAGCGGGTTTCTAGAATAACTGCTGTCTGAGTCACGACACACAGACACATTCCACACAAGGTTCAGAGCAAGTTTCCTCTGAACGACAAATATTTTCATAAGAAAACTCAAACTAAATATTCTCTTAGACGTACCAGTGTTGTTCAGAATTCACCAGTTTTACTTGAATGCCTCTTCTTTAAACATCTTTGTGTCACACTGCAGTATTCCATTATGTGACAAAATAAACACGGCTTCAACTGACTATTGTTTTCATTATTAATCGACTGGTTATTTTTCTCGATTTATCGATACATTGTTTTGTCGATAAAAACGCCTAAAAGTTGTGAAAACCGCTCGTTACAATTTATTGAATGTGCCGTCTTCAAAGTGTTTTATCAAAACAAAAAGGTATTCAGTTTACTATCAATGTATGAAAAAGAAAAGCATTGAATCCTCGTATAGAGAAGCTGGAACCAGTAAACGTTTCGGCATTTTAGCTTCAAAAAAAGTCAAAATAGTTGCTTATTATTTTTTTTAATCGATTGACTAATTGATTGATCGTTTCAGTTACAAAATAAAGCTCCACTGCTATTGGAAAAGTGCAGGAAAAGGGTTTTTTTCCCCACAATAAAATAATCTTCACTTCTCGTCTTAAAGCACCAAAAGCCAGACCCCTGCAGAGGAACAAACTACTTAGTTAAAGGGAGTCTTACTTTTATCCCTCTGCAGCTCGTCCTTGGACACGGCGTCTGAACAGCCATCGAAGTACTTCTGAAGCGTGTCCACCTGTCTGCACAAGATGTCTCTGAAGGTCTCCATCTCCGCCAGCTTCTCCCTCAGGCTGTGGCCCTTCTTGAGAAACAGCAGAGCAACACAGCGGTCAGGCCTTTTTCGTCACACTTCCAGTAAAAGTGTGTGCTGTCAAAAATAACAGAATGTGTGCACACAAATAGCAGAAAACCCCATTTGTGTGCACACACACACACACACACACACACACACACACACACACACACACACACACACACACACACACACACACACACAGCCACACACACAGCCACACTATTGCACCATGATGAGTAAACATTAAGCAGAAGACCCACCTTGAAGGAGGACGAGGAGGTGGCGGAGAAGCCGCTGGTGGCCGATGTGAGAGACAGCATGGAGCCGTGTCTCCGCAGACTGGACTCTGAGCCGTATCCAGAATCAGCCTGCGAGGAAAGAGACAGGACAGGGAGACCAGTTAATGAGGTCGGCACAGAGTGAACAAACACGTTATTATTATTATTAATTCAAACCAAGAACGGAATCACAACAGAATACAGTGCATGAGAAAAAAAACAGCTAGCCCCTAAAAGAACAGCCATAATCCAGCAGTTGTGAGTTGCGTCGCACCTTTTCTGATGTTTTAAACATGGCGTCAGTATTTAATTCATCAGTAGGACGTTCAGTGAGTATGTGAAATGTGTTGCATTTAAATATGTACACAAGGATAGAATCCACTTACAAACTAGAAAAACAGCTTTCCAGAAAGCCTTCATAATATTTTTGATGTTGTAATGAAACATTTCACACAGTACTGTGACCTCAGAACGTGACACACATTCAGTGGCCCCGGCAACACAACACCAAACACCAACTGACTTCCTGTAAAGCCGACTGGGTCCCCTCTCCGGTTACAAAACAGCCCGGCCATCAAAATAGACGGTCCATGAGAGCAGAGACACTGGTGGAAACCAGAGACGCGTTTCCCTTTAAGAGACGCTTCTGATGTCCACCACCAGGGGGCAGAAGACGTCAACGAACGCGACCGACGGCTAGTAAGAGGCCGGGGTTACTGCCGGTCAACAGCCGGAAGTAACTCCGCCTGCATCTGCATGGATGTCAGTCAGCGCTGCCTGCCCTTTAACCAACATACTGCTACGCTACTGACTGCATCAGCACAGATTGCATGACGGCTGCTCAATCTAAAAACAAACAAACAAATGTATTGAAGCAAGCAAAGCTTTTGTTGCAGCTCTGATAAATCAGAAAATAAAAGAAGAAATATTTATTAGTGGCTCAGTCTGCTGTCGAGGTAAAACGTACAGACATGTTCTGAAGATGCACACAGCCCGGCAAACACAGACTAAACTGTACGAGTGTGTTTATGAGTCGGCTGACTGAAGCGCCATGAGCTCGCATGACTGATTTCGGAGAACAGGAGAAAGAAAACAAAAAGAAAATGCTTCCCTGAGCAGAAACGGACTCATCCAGGTCACAAAATAAAAGCTGTTAAATGACCAAAAACCATGACGTTACACTGCTAGAATTTGTGTCACATGGCTGTCACCGCACAGCTGCCTTTAACAGAGAGGGTATCCTGGCGACCGGTGTTGTCTCGTTTTAGACGTT
>NW_027176285.1:12856038-13041038 GCF_023349555.1 Cebidichthys violaceus
TGCCACAACACATTTAAACAGATCTGGGATCCGCGGCTCGGTGAAATCGTAACGCACAATAAGCACAGTCGCTTCCTATGGAGGGCCAAGAGTCAAGCACTTTCAGAGAGAAAGGATTAGCGGTGGAGATAGTTTGATTAATGCATTTATGGATTCTTTTACACATTATATCAATATGCTATTCTGAGTGTAAATTAGGGCAAATCCTCTTATGATACAAGTCATCTCATATCTGATAAGGATATATACTGTATACGGATATAACATGTTTTCTGGTAATTCAATAGTCTATATGAAATAACCACATGCTTCTGTACTCTTGTGTGAATTGAATACCATAAAATAGTATTTTCTCCGTTAATGAAGACCTTTAGTGCAAAATAATCTGATTTTCTTGATGAATCCTGTCTACCAGCTCTATTTCAACCTATAATAGATTAACATGCGTATTAACCGTTATATTCACTGAGACAAGCAGTAATAAAAACAGGCACATTTGGTCATTAATAATTGCAAGCTTGTAATCTGATATCACCCGGAGAATGCCAGAGACCAAACCATTACTGAAGATTGTATTGCTTCAGCGAGTTGGCAGAGGAAATAAATGGCCCACTTTGGTGTCGTTAAAAGAGGTTTCATTGGAGGAGTGCAACTTGGCCGCGTTGGCCCGACACCTGGACGGCACCGAGGCCAAGAACAGATGTTCGCCGTCAATAATGCACGAGATGAGGCCCGAATGCTGAGAGCTCACCAAACCAGAGGCTCGTTTGAAAGCGGCACGCGGCGCACAAGATCAACGCCAGAGACCGACGAGAAGAGGAAGCACGGGAGAGGAAGGAAACGAGTGCATCCTTATCTCTCCATTTGTTCTAAGAAAGACAACTTCAACATCCTCGTTCTCTCTTAAAACCCAAGAAAACCCCGACTAGTCACAACCTCAAAAAAAACCCCTAAAACTACCAACTCTGATCTGCAAAAACCCCAAAAAACGTAAACAAAGACTGTAAAATACATCTCTACCTTCGTCTGATTGTACCACACTAACACCACGAGAAATGAGTGTTTGGATGGTAGATCTTAGTGCCATTGGGTTGCTAGGAAAGTGAGGAAGTGGATTCCTCTTCATCGCCTCCAGACTACGGGGTCATGGGCACACTGACTGGACCTCAGGGTGGAGGAATGAAAGCCTGCACTGGGGTCAGGAGGTTGCTGGAAGCCACGGCAACAGTAAACAATCATCCATCACAGGAAGGTCCTTTTAGCAGCCGCGCACATCACAGGATGACATGACGACACTGATCTCAGCCTGGGATCAGTGTCAGCCTCTGTGAAAGGCAAGCAGAGTGTTTGGTTTGTGTGTCTGTCTACGTATGTGTGTGTGTGTGTGTAGGTTGATTAATGAACAACTTAACACACAGGTCAAGGTAGAAGCAAGTCAGTGTGGAGAGCATGAGAATGTCTGGTGCACACTGCATGCATGGAAGACCTTCCAACAGTTGTAACGAAATGGATGGAAAGTTTAGACGCGATCTCAGCAAAGCACTTTGGAACCCGGGATCAATGCTTCGATTATTTCGGCGAGTTGAAAGGGTAGTTTGGATTTTTTTTTGAAGTGGGGTTGTATGAGGTACTTATCCATAGTCAGCGTATTACCGACAGTGGATGTCGGTAAGCTCGCCTCCAGTTTGGAGAAGCAGACAGGAGTACCGACGATTTGGCAAAGCAATGTTCTGCAGCAAAATGTATTTCAGCCCCCCGAAAAAGAAATGCCCCAAAAAAATAATAATCTAGATCCGTTTAAGTGTAGACTAAATTTAGGATATTTTCAGCACTTTATCTTTAACTTTATCACTTTAGCCGTCAGACAGACAAAACTGAACAGAGTGAAACTTATCTATAACCTCTTGAAAGTATAGATAAGTTTCATTTTCAGCTCAGTTCCCCGTAAGAAAAGTACCTCATACTTCCCATCTGTTGGTTATTGGGGGGATTGTGTGATCCTCCTTGGTTTTGGGCGTGAGGAGACTTCAACAGCAACTATTCCAGATGTCTGTCAAAGGCCTCCCTGATTGAGGCTCCAGATACAGATCATCAGAGTCAAAGTGTTTGATTCTAGAGACTCATATTTCTGCATCTCGTTTGTTTTGGATGGCGTCCAACTGTATGGTCTTATGAGGGAGCATGTTGAGGAGGAGGAGGAGGAGGAGGGCAGGGAGAAACAAATAAGAAATAATTTGGCGCTTTTTTTCCCTCCTGGTACGATGTGACAAAACAGATTTTCTGCTTCTTTTTTCTTCAATCCCAAACTTCCTACTCAGTTTTAAAAAAATAAAGCTTCTGTCTTTCTTCCTACCCGTTTCGAGTTGGTGTACGTGTTTTCAGTCACAGTCTACAGAACCGAGTGAATGGGAGCTCCGTTTTAAAAAAAACAAACACCACGTGCGATTCTCAATACCTAAAATAACAAAGGGGGATTAAACCAAAGCAAACAATGGGAAACCATACAAAAGCTGCACCAGACCCAACTGTATTTCATTACTCATTTGTGCAAATTTAAACCCAACAACTATGCTCAGATTCAGACAAATATACTATCTAGTTCCTTCAGCATTACTGCCGAGGTCCGGAGCCAAGAACATCTTTCTGTAGACGCAAGAAACGGGATCCCGATGGCAGCACAGGAAACAGGGACTCACCCAAGCGGTCAGGGTGAAAGAAAAGGAAAGGAAAGGTTAAATAAACAAGGGTGAGAACATCACGCACACGCACGCACACGCACGCACACACTCAACCTCCTCTTGACTTGAAGCACGCATGTCCTTCCCTTTCTCTTTGTGGCAGAACTCAAAAACACTCCAACACAACACAACACCACCAGAGAGAGGGAGCCACAAGTAGGCCGGCTCTTATAAACCGACCGCGAGTTGGTGGCTAGCAGCCTTTGAAGGCAACGTGTGGCGGAGGCCCATTCGCACATACAGTCAACCGTACCAACATATGCAAACACAACTAGTCATGTTAACATGAGAAGATATTACATGTCCAAGTCAACACAAAGTTTGATTTTAAACTCTACTGTTCAAACCTTCCGAGCACTAAAGCTATATGTCCGTAATATTAGTTCTTTGTGCTCAACAAATATGTTGGCTGCAACACTTGATGGCATCAGAGAGTATCATCATGTCCCCTTGTGTTAGATGTCGCTGTGAACACACTCTGACCCACCTATACTAGTGTGTGGACACGAAGAAGTGAGCAGCCGATAATGCAATCCAATAGCTCCACAATGAATCCTCCCTTTTGGTTGCGTCTGTGTCACACTAATTGATTGTAAGCTGTTTTTGTGGCTAATTAATTCTGTGTTAAACCCACTAACTAACTAACAACGCTGCTGTTGGGTTTGCTGGGAGCGATGGATCCCGGTCCCGGCAGCGAGCTCCGCGTCCAGCCCTAATCTCGGGGTTTTACACGGCCTTTTGAGAAATGCTTCGGAGCATTTGCTGGCGTTGTTTTGCAATAAAAGAAGTCGCACACTCTCTTACAGGTCTACCCACGTTTCACAACTTAAGTGTGCCGACTGAAACCCGTGAATGAGTCACGGCGCAGCTTAAACCACAGACTTCCATTTGAACTAAATACATATATGCAAAGTGTTTGCACACCAGAGCGGCAAAGTCCATTAATCTATTCGTCGGTCGACAGAAAATGAGTCGGTAGGTTTTGAAAGTCAAATAATTGTCTTGGTCATTTTTAGAGCAGAAACGCCTAACATTTGCTGGTAGCAGCTTCTCAGATGTGAGCATTAGATGCTTTTCTTGTCATAGCAAATTGAATTGTCATCTTTTCTATTGCCACAGTATTAACAGCCTCTGACCCAAGTATGAAGCCTTTAAAACTGTAAACATTAAGTATGGCGTGAACCTACATGCAAAGATCTCGATCACGTTGATACAGTGCATAAAGATGCAACTCAGCACAAACTATTCTTGCAGCCACACTCAAATGTTGTCACACTAGACGTGGAACACCTGGACACAGGAAGTCGGATGTGTGAGAACATGCTAGCTGTACCATGGTGCATCTGAGCGGTAATGCAAAAACAACAAACATTTCAATAACTGTACCTCAGAACTATGTACGCACCAGACTTTTGAGGCATATTTCCAGTGGAATGAGAAATGACGACAGTAGAGCACCGCGTGGAGATTAATATTTACACAAGCTGGGAATGGATGAAGCTGAACAAATACAGGTAACAGCAACGCCTGCTTCGTGCTGCATGGGAACAGTGACTTATTCATTTCCCTCGTTACTGTTTGGAGAGAGACTCAGACGGAGAACCGGTCAATGGCTGACCTGGGTTCCCACCGTGCATTAAACACGGCTGACACGTTGGGGTTTATTTCCCGTGCTCAGCTAAGGATCTCTTGGTATCAACGAAAGCCTGACTGGCATGATGGGAGTCTCTGCTACCACAGCACTACTGCCTCAGTCTCTGCTATGCAGTGACTGAACCTCACTGGTCTCATGATGAAGCTCTCTTGGTCAAGCGTTACCACACAGCGTGTTGTTTGGAAAGGAAAACAGTCACCTGACAGGCTAAACAGCCTCGAGCATAACTTGGGACATAATCAGGAGTTCTTTAGAGGAAAATAGGTTATCACAGCCGATCAAGAACCAGACTGAGAAAGTCCAGGGTAAAGGTTCCTCATCTGATTAGAATAGTCAACAGTGAGTCAAGCCTTAGGCTTGCACAAGGATCCAGGAAAGAGGCAGAGTCTTTCCTATATGAATTAAAGAGAAACATATGGTGGATGCCTGACATCTGAATCACATCTAATACATCATAAACTTCTCAAAAGTATGTGGGAGGCTCAGGAAGGAAGAGAGAGAGAGGGGTGGGGAGAATGCTGACGGGAAACAGAAAAGTCTCTCTGCTCTTCAGATTTCTGCTAATGTGCTCCTCATGTGATCATCTTAACCCGTTCATGTTGTATTTCAGCACGGCTATGAGTGAATAACATGGGAACTGAAAAACTTTACTACAGCTTTGGTCGGTTTCAGTATTTCATATTACTAAGTTAAGATAGAAATGCAACAACTGGAGGTATTTTCAAAAGACAAGCAGATGGGGTTTTTTTGCAGCACATGTTGTGATTCCTTCAGAATCGTGGCCAAGGGTGGAACTCTTGGAGCCAATCTTTCTGACCAAAACAGACAGAGTCGATTCCACAGTTCTTCTCTCAGCCTTCATCTACTTTTTCATCACCAACAAGAAAAAAACCCCATCCAAGCATCATTTAGGCAGATAAAACAGTTTGTGTAGGCACTGACGGCAACAGTTATTCTTTAGTTGATTTGATTTGTAATAATTTAATCTTATTTCCTCCAAATTGCCGATGATTTCCTGATTATGAAAACACTTACAAAGCAACGTCGACTCCGATTAGCAACATAATTGAGTCAAGACTACGCCTATTAGCCTCTACGTATTGCAGCTAGCCAACAAATATAAAAAGGACAAGGTCAAGACTCTAAACTGTACACCAAATATATCCACTGGGGTTATATCACAGGCACGCAAGCTGAACACCTGAGCACCAGCCGGCCGCTCGGCCTATTTCTGAAAAAAAAGGTCAAACTAGAGCAACACGTATTGTAGAGGAAACCAGGTGAAGCTGGAGGTGAAGTGACCCAAAAAAAAGGGTTGTGTGTAGTGTTGCTGGCTACATTTGCAATTTAAATAAACATGCACATAGAATCCTCTCAGGTCTTTAATAGCAGAGGATGTGTGCCACAGTGAATTTGACTGTTTGGTTACCTAACAGCAGCAGTGAAGGTTTCCCTCTCTTACACAAACAACAGCGTTCATTCCTGTAAGACATTTTGAAAAGGCCAATATTGCACAAAAGAAAAGGCCGCACTCAAGACCGCAGAAGTGCCTTCAAACACGCTCGAATGCTTCAAAGATGGTGGAATGTTGAAGCACAGTTAACAGAAAGCTTTGTAGTGCGGGAACCCAGCGGTACTCACGGTAATGACAGCCTTGCTGAGGCAGAGGGAACCCCGGCAGCCGTACTCCGTCTCATCCTGAGACTTGTAGTAGCTCAGCGTGTTGTTTTTCAGGACCACCCAACGGTCCTGCCATCCATGGATGTAGTTTGTCCACTGAAACATAAAGCGCTTTAATCAATATCTTTGAATGCCGAGTGAAAAAGCATCTAAATAAATACCACCGTGCTTAAAAGTCAGTCGATTTTGAGACCTCTACTGGTTTTTTGGGTGGTGGTATAAATGGTTTAGAGGCTGTGTTATTTAAAGCTGGCCAGCTCACACCGGCTGCCTTATTTACAAAGAAACATTTAACACCTGACCGTCTAATACAACAAACTACAGCCTCACCCATCACCACAGAGCTGAATCAACAACGTTAACGTTCCACAAAGTCTTTATTAAAGGACTGTTGGATTCATGGATCGTTAAACTGCAGAGTAGTTTCCATTTTTACTAGTAACTCAGTGTACAGTACAACAAAACGTGTGTATTTTTGCACTTCAGGGGAAAACTGAATTAGTACACGTGGGATTTTATGGACACATTAATCCTCACAAGACCCGTGACGTGAACAGAGCTCAGTATGATCGAAGAGGTGAGCGCTTCTGGATGCAGAGCCGCTTAATCTCACAATATGCTTGGTTAGCGGGTCAGCGTGCAATCTGTTTGTAGACAACCAGCGTACAGTGACATTAATACCACCATTAGCTTGCCAGCAGCTTAAGTAATTAAAGACGGTGGTACAATTTGGCCAAAACAACATCTTGCACAAGTGAGCAGAAGCCTGTGGCAAAAATGGGTTACCAAGAATCTGTCTAGCAGGAGACTTAACTGTCTGCTCACCCCCGGAAAAAAAAAAAGGTGATTAACAGCAGCATGCAGCGATCTTCACACAGTGCACTCAGTCAACGAGTGTTGTTTACTTGTACCAAATGTTTGTCCTGCACACCTTGCATACTGTTGTCAAATCAATATTTACAGTATCACTGGACATTTGCCCATAACACTGAACGCCATTTGCTGAATCCACGGTGTTATCAAAAGGAAATATGCAGCAGAACTACTTTAACCTGTGAAATGAGCCCTCCAGTGGTCATTAATCACAAGATGAGCTTCTCAGGCATTTTACTCTTTTTTTTTTTTTTTGATAGGGGAACACATTAGTCAGCACAATGTACACCAGGCAATATAACAGCTGAACTGTGATCACAGGTCTGTATTAAGTATACACTGCCACATTTAATGAACTATAAACAATAACCTACACTCATTACCACAGTAAACTAATCTCTCTTCTGGTGGGAGCTGGGAGCTAATGTGTCTATGTGCTGCATTACATACCCCGCTGTTCAATTTCAATTTCTATGGAAGGGGGGGGGGGGGGCTTTCCTTTCGCTTCAGTGGAGGATTACCGGTCTGATATTCCTGAGCAGCAAAGTGGAAACGTTGACGGATTCTGGCAAAGGATTCTGTATATAACCCTACTCTCAAAATAGACATTGACACAATTTGTTCATACCTGTGTTACCTATCCTCTTTTCACAGGATTGCACAACCAGCTCTGCTAATAAAGGATTATCTTATCTTATCTTAAGAATATTTATTGTTTTATTATAAGGATATTTACTGGTGTATTGTAAGGATATTTATTGTTTTATTATAAGGATATTTACTGTTTTATTATAAGGATATTTACTGTATAATTACTTATTTGTAATACTTGTTTTGATCTTGTTTTTTTTACTATGGCTCTTGTTTGCCCTATCCACTATGCTGCTGAGATCCTGTGAATTAATAAAAAAATATTTGATCACCTCCCTGACAGTTATGCCCTCAGGACTTGGCAGCAGTGGCAATAATGACTAAAGAGGAAATTTTGTTTTTAGCCCCAACACGTGACTTACCTTACTGAGGACTCCGCTCAAGTCGACCATACCGACCAGATGTCCAGACTCATCTCTGGGCTCTGCATCTTCCTCGGAACCGGAGGAGTTCCAACTCTGGTTGTCTGACATTTTCCTCTAATTTAGGCTAACGCTTTAGTAGATAGAAAAAAACAATAACAATAGCATATGACAGCAGATAAGAAGCTGCAAACCGTTCACCAAATCATGTTGTTATCATAGACGACTGTGCTAGTAGCTCTGAGTGCACACGGAGTTAGCACAGATAGCTAAAGGCTTAACGGGATCGATAGCTAACTTAGCTTAGCTAGCACCTAAATAGGTCGGCACACATTTTGTAGGTCTAATAATCCAGGTGAACGCTAGCTAAGCCTGTAACCAGCGCCATGTTTCAACTGACGTCTCCCGGAGCTGCTTCTTCTTCTTCTTCTTCTTCTTCTCGGGTGGGTGAGCGAGCTTGTGAGCGCGTGCGTGCTCCAACTTGTGTGCTGCGCAGGGGCGCTGGCTCCGCTGACGTCACCAAATCTCCACTCCTCTCGACGACAGGAAGGACAGGCTCCCCCCCCCCCCCTCTGTTTATTATGGCTCTGAAAATAGACTGAGAAAAGTAGAAGGGAATAGATAGATAGATAGACAGACAGACAGACAGACAGACAGACAGATAGACAGATAGATAGATAGATAGATAGATAGATAGATAGATAGATAGATAGATAGATATATAACAGACAGATAGACAGATAGATAGATAGATAGATAGATAGATAGATAGATAGATAGATAGATAGATAGATAGATAGATAGATAACAGACAGACAGACAGACAGATAGATAGATAGATAGATAGACAGACAGACAGACAGACAGATAGATAGATAGATAGATACAAAAAATACTGAGTATAAAATGCACAATATATACAATAATAACAACAGTAAAACATTAAATATAAAAAATGCATAATAGATACAATGAAATATAATAATAAATAAAATAAAATAAAATGAAATAATTCTATGGTCTATTTATAATAGTAATAAATACACCAAGAGTAGAGGAAAAATAGAGCAGGAGTGCAACAGGATGATGCTCCAGATTAATGAAGGTGCAACTATTAACATAATTTAGCTTTATCATACCGGAAGGGAGTCCCTGAACTCGATTTAGTTATACCTTTACGATGCCATTCTTACAACCAAAACAGTAGAATGTCCATTTTTATGCAACTTTCTAGGCTACTTCTACTCCACTAGATTTCAGATTTTTACATTTATTCCATAATTTAGGTTACTTTGCCGATTCAGATTAGTAATACAAAGTACAATCAACCAAAAACATTGTTATGGATTATAATTATTGATGCCTTAATGTGTATAGTTATTTTATATAATGCTGGATAGATTGTGAATTTTCTCCCTTTGTTTGCTTTGTATGCTATTTTTTTTACTTTCACTGAAGAATTGCATCATTTGAGTCGATATTGAGCCTGAGAGGTTTGTGCTTCCGAACAAATAATGTGTTGTTATAAATTAGTTGCACTTTTGATACACATTTCCTCATTACATAGTGATTTCTGTTATCCGTAAAACTTTTGACCTACATTTTTATCAAGAGTTCAAACACTCAAAAATGTCATCTTATCTCCGTGACCGAGACAGTGTCACCACATATTGATTCATGTGTTGCTAAACTGAACATGTGGAAGTGTATGACATCACTTTATCCAGCTCACTGCAAAACAATGAGATAAGCAAAGACAGAAAAAGACACAAATACAGAAATCTCTTATGTGAAATAATTGAATTTTAGGGCCTATAAAAGCTGTATATTTGGACACATTTCTCATTAGTGTGCACCTTAATTTGCAAAAATGTGTCCCGAGAAAGTGTGCCTGCACTGTAGCTGATTAACAGATTATCTGTTACCTCTCCACAGGGGAGGAAGTATTTTTAGTGAATTAAATTATGGTGAAATTAAGCGCCTCCTCTTTATAATGAGGGCCTCTGGAGCCCCGGGACAAACCCCTCTCGGTCTCGGGAGTCACTTTACCAACCAACAAACACGGCAGTCAGGATCAGCACTTAGTGTAGACATTTATGAGGCCTGGCCACAGGAACATTAGCAAATATATGTGAGGTCAAAGAGGGTTTCATTTCCCTGGCAAAGGCAGATATATTATCCACTGAAATATCTATTTATACTTGATGTCAATGTGTTTATTTGTTGATGGCAACAATCTCTTTCATTTTGTATCTGCACTCATGAGCGTGCATGAGCCTGCACTCATAAATCAGAATACATTACCATGTCGCTTTAATGCTTATAAACAGTACTGACCTTTTTTGTTGCATCAGCATTTACAGCATCAGTCCTTTTTCATCATGGTTTAAGTCAGGGTTTAAATAATGAGTAATAGTTTAAGGTGTCCATGAAATGAACAGCCTTGTGTGGTTAGATGTATTAGGGGGAAGGCCTTATACTCCGTATGTTAACATTTTAAAGGGGACATATCATGAAAAACTTACTTTTTTAGTCAGTAAATCAACAAACCATTAGGATGTGGCTCCCCATCATATGTCACATGCAGACTCATTAGAATATATCATGGCTTGAGAGCTACCTTTGCAGAGGTGCACTTTATTTTTGTCGCCAGCCAATCAGAGCAGACTGGACTTTTTTCGGGAGTGCGTCTTAAAGAGACAGGCGCTAAAACAGAGCGTTTCAGTCAGAGGGTGATTGTAGGTATATTCAGACAGGCAGTATGATACAAAATAATGTGTTTTTTGAACAATAAAGCATTTAACATGCTCTAGTAGAAACCCCAAATACAAATATGATCCTAAAGATGATCCTGATATGTCCCCTTTAAGATATTTAACATCCTAATAAGTGCCATGACACTTTTATTCGATAAGAATGTTCCCTCTCTCCGTCTCCTTACCTCCCTTGACATAAGCCTTTATAACAGGACTGTACTTATGTGAACCATGAGTCATGTGATAATCCTTGCGCGATTTAGCACAAACACATACACACACACACACACACACACACACACACACACACACACACACAACATCCAAACACCCGTGTTTCAGTGAGTTACAGGAGGGCTTTTAGCCATGTCATGGGTCTTGTGAGTCGGATGCAGCTCCATGAAATCATGAGACCTGCAAGCGAACAAACCACAAGACTCCTATTAGCTGCTCAATCCAACTCTTCTCCTCCACTGAAAGGAAAAAGTGTGAGCGGCAGGAAGCTGAGAGTTCAGTTTACAGGTTCACTAACTCAAACTATACTATAGAACGTGTACACGAGAATTTTACTAATTGTTTCTGGAAATATTGTTTCTGTTTGATTGATTATTTCCTCTATCAAAGCTTTTATTTTAAGACTAATGTCACAGATGTGATAAACACACCGTGCAGGAGAAGGAAGTACAGCGTAGGAGAAGTGGATAAGACAATAAGGTGAGGTTGTTATCTTCTCTCAGACGATACTCTAGTGAGACCACTCCCAGCCGATCCCATCATTTCACATACAGTACCTGAAAATCTAGACAGTCGCTGTGCAACACGGAGGTGCAGCCTGGGGAAGGGCGTGGACGCAACCTGTTGTTGGACCGAATTGGATTTAAGCGGCTGATTTAATCACGGTGGCGCACAAACCGTCCCATGTCGTAGTGGATCTGTGATTCATCCAGAGGCCATGGAGCCAAGGACCATGACTCAGGCAGGGCTGATCAGGCTGTAATGTGATTAAATCACATCCTCTTTCGAGCTGCATATTCCACACGGGTCAGCAGCTCCAAGTGGGAAGGGAGCAGCTGGATGGATTATTATACTTTATACTGATGTCATGCACTTCCAAACAATAGAGTAACTCCAGGGAAAGTATTCGTTTTTTTAGTTCAAGGCATTTGCTGCCCCTCGTTCGAGTTGTTTGGCTTCACCGATTGCCGTTTTGTTACGACACTTCGTGCAGTGGTGAGGTTTTCCAAACATATTCATGAGTAACAGGTTGTTTTACACCAGCTGCATGTGGACGTGACTGCCGAGCAGCAGGGTGAGGGAGGACATGTCTCAGGAAAAGTCTTGCATAAGAAACCTCAGGAAAGGTTGGATCAGAGTGTGTCCTGCCTCGTGTGCCCTCTGCTGGCGGCCCCGAGCTCTTAGAGACACTCTGTAGTAGACGGTAATAAAGTTGTTTTCGTGTGTGTGGTTTTATCTCATCAAGGTAAAGCAGCTGTGACACTAATCCTGACGCCGTGACAGCCTTTACTAGACGACTTGGAAACTGTTGCCAGGAAACCAGGAGGAGGCATTAAAATGTTTACAGGCTGCATGTGTCATGTGTGTACAAGTGTGGTCAAATCACTTTAACGACAGAGCGTTTTACTATATTTAGTTCCATTCAGAATGCTTTATTTGTACCTCAAGGGGTAATTCAAGGAGTCAAGCGAGCAAACAGGAATACAAACAGATGGACACATGTGTCACAAAGACACACACGAGGATTCGTAGCTGCATGGATGGATTAGTGATGAGTGTCAGGGCTCCATCCTGGCCCTCACCTACAAAATGTCTCTAAAAAGAGAAAGACGTACAACCAGGAAGAGACTCAAAATGACCAAAACAAAACATGAAACAGCTGCAAAGAGAAAACAAAACAACCACAATGAGATGCAAAACAGCTGCAAATACAAGGAAGTACAATTTGATTCAGATACTCGACCATTACTGTCTGAGTTCTGTAAGTTATATGTACACTGTGATAGTCTTTTAATAATCTTTATTTATGAATTTTATTTTACTGTGTTTCATTTTTTAAGTGTAGTTGAAGTTGAATTCTTTGTTGAAAATAAAGCTTGTAAAATGTCATAAGACAGTATATTACTTTTACCTAAAGCCCATTTTGTCTGCAGTGTATTTAATTATAGAAATTATAATATTAATAATAAAATGATAATAAATAATGACTTTGTTGATATTGTGGCTTTGAAAATGTTTTACAGTAAAAAAAACAAAAGAGAGACAGAAGAAAGAGGAGGCCACGCCCTCTGCTGGCCGAGGCCGGTACATACAGTATAAACCTTAATGCTGCTGCAGTAATCAATAAAGTCCTAACGTTTAAAAATCTCAATTGTACTTTAGCTACTTCACAGAGCTGCATTCACAAATACATAGATATAGCGTGTCTTTGACTGTCCATGGAGCAGTGTGAGGAGAGAAGGAAGAGATAAACTGTATAAAGCTTCACACACATCACAGCTGTCCAGACGCTTTGTCTTTTCCACACAAATGAGAAATATTTTCCTTAAGTGGCTCGAATTTCGTCTTCGGCAACAGAATGGGAGCAATGATGAACTTAAATTGAATTGTCGCAGTGCATCTTCTCAATTCACACACACACACACACACACACACACACACACACACACACACACACACACACCTGCTTATGTTGTACCGTACATGTTTCTTACAACAGGCGTCTTCTGCATGATCTTTTCTACGTATAACCTTACCATCAATGTTTACTAATCTCAGGCAGTGCTATGAAGTGTGTTAAGAAATCCATGAAACAACACAGAGACTTAAAAATCACACATGAAGAACTGAAGAGGTCACATTCGTCACACAAAGCAAACATCCCAAACTCATTAGTTTGTGCTCTTTAGTTATGAGATGAATAAAATAGCAGATGAGCTGCGAATGAATCAATTCTTTCTGGAGTGCTACACATTAATTAAATGTAATTCTACTTAAAATAGAGTGCTGCAGGGATGATGTGTTTTTGTAGGCCAACCTTGAAGTTAGCGTCACACTGGTTCCCTCGAACACAAAGCCAACGGGATTGTTCTCAATAAGTTTGTGATACTTTGTTTTGTTCAGCAAGATAATTCTTCACAAATGAACACAACTTGTAGGATTGCGTGAATACAATCAGCAGAAGTAACTTAAATGAACGTCGGGCCATAAAGGAACTCCACCACGGGTCACATGACTTTACGATAAACGAGGACTAGTGTTCTAGAGACGACGTTAGACGCTTGTTAGCAACCGTCTTTTTCAAGACACTTAAATACTTAAAAATCCACAAGTGGGATATTTACTGACGCATTATATGTCGTAGAACAACACGTTAAAATCTCTTCTCTGACAAATTCAAATGCAAACAAAAACCCAACTGACTGACTTCGAGACGAGGGAACCAGAAGAGCAAAACCTTCAGTAGAAATAGTGTTTTTGGGTGTTTAGCAGCAGGACTGTTAACAGAAAGTCACAGAGAGGTGGAGCGCTTTACTGTCGCTCTGCTGTGGATGCTGTAAACAGGACAGTTTGGCTTTGTGAGGAACTTCACGCTCTTCTACAAACAGGGAGGAAAACTACAGAACTCCTGTGAATCCAGTGTGACCAGTAGAGGGCAGTGTGCTCTTTAGGTTTATGATCCCTTTTCAATCTTCTCCCTCATCTTCCATAAAGACTGGCTCCTTTTTTTTAGTATCAGACGCCAAGAAGCTGAAAACAGATAGACAGACAGACACACACACACACACACACACACACACACACACACACACACACACACACACACACATATACACACTTGCAGTCCTCCGTTAAAGTGCTTTGTCACGCCACACTTGCTAAGCTATTCCCGTAATTGATTTACAGAATCAGACTTGTCTCTGGAAAGACGACACACTGAGCTACTGAACTGTGTGAAGCTTCATAACGAGGAACCCCTTTCACAGCGCTGCCATAATAAGCCTGGGAAGTATTCCGGTCTTAAAGCCGTCTCACATGAGGAGCACGACGACTCGATGCAACATTTAGACTCCTGTCATTTACCACTACAACACACACCGCCTGCTGTTTCTGACTCATTTATAATTCACAGTAAAGTGGAGTCAAAAGGCTTAAAAAGAAGAGTATGATTAAACTAAAATATGTTGACAGCCTGAAAACACTGTGCCCTAGATTATAAGCAATGTAGCTACTTGTATATCAGTATATGGTGGTCCAATATAATAGTAAAACAATTCTCTACAAGAAGTAAAGGGAGACCATATTTTTCTCGCCAGCCAATCAGAGCAGACTGGGCTTTTTCGGGAGGCGGGTCTTAAAGAGACAGGCGCCAAAACAGAGCGTTTCAGACAGACAGTGAATACAGGTATTTTCAAACGGACAGTATGAGAACAAAAAGTGTGTTTTGAACATTAAATCATGTAAACATGTTCTAGCAGAAAACCAAAATACAACGATGGACATGAAATTGCAAAGCATGATATGTCCCTCTTTAAATGAAGATGATTCCTCCACATGTTCAATGCGCCAGCTTGTAAACAGCCCTCCCAGCGACAGTGTTGTCTTTATAGCCCTGCAATATCAAAATGGAGCGAGAGAGGCCAACCAGATCCAGGTCTGGACTGCATGGTCAGAGGTGAAGCAGTGAGGGACTTTCAAGCTCAAATGGAGTTCCTCAGCAGCGTTTTATTATTGAATTGTTGTGGCCCTTCAGCCTTTTCATATTTGTAATAGAGTGTCCCAGCGTCGCGGTCCATTTAAAGGTAATGAAAAGACATAATATCACATCCAGCCAACAACAGCATGCACTCCATGAACCACACCGGTAGCACAGTTACTCTCAGCGATGCAACTTGTATTTCTATAACTGCAGGTTTGTGTAAAAGAAGTTGTGTACAATTTTGTCACTTTGAAGATGTATTCATAATAAATCACTTGAAGTACATACCCTGTAAATTACCAACGGTGTGAGACAGAAATGTTCTGTTGAAATGCAGAAGCTGATCATTACAGCCACTGTGTATATAATTAGTGACTGCATATAATAACAATAATACATAAATAAAAAAATAAATATCTAAATAAAAAAATAAAATTACTTAAAAAATAAAATTACTTAAAAAATAATAAAATAAAAAATAAATAAAATAAATAAAATAAATAAAATAAATAAAATAAATAAAATAAATAAAATAAAAACATATTTCTGCATATTACAACTAAATGAGAATATTGTTTAGGTTTCTGCATACAGTATACTGCTGCACGTCTGGGTGTCCGTGTGTGTGTGTGTGTGTGTGTGTGTGTGTTTCCTCTCCTTCCTCCATCCAAAGACAACAGAGCAGAACGCCCGGCGAGCGGCGCCGTGAAATGCAGCTCATTTGTCAGTGACACTGGAAATGCTTTGACCTTCCCAAGACAGGCAGGCTTTGCCGAGTCAGCGTTTTTTCTCTTTCTAGTCGAATTACAGTCGTCATCCGCATGAGTGAGAACGGCTCCCCTCGTACACAACAAGCAGTATAACAGTCACCAGCTGAGGCTATAAGCAGGAGGTAATACTTTGTGTGGATTTCACTGGAAAATAAAAGCTCAAAGTGTTCTTCACTTCTGGGCGGCTTCTGTCTCCAGAAAGTAAAGACACTGTTTTAACTCTTGAGAGCAGAACACACACCAAATATCTTATTAGAGAAGACACGGAGAGCTGTCCTGCCTTTGAAGACACTGTGAACGGACAAATTGTTCATTTTAGAAGAGCATGAATATGTTTCATATATTTCCAGTTTCCAGTATGTTTTTTTTCATTTTAAGATTCTAGATGTTGTGAGGTCAGATTGTAGTCAAACACTGACTTGATTTGACAAACTGACACGTTTGTCTTATTTGTGCTAACTATAGTTACTTTGACTGAGAGTCAGGGTTGCATGAATAACAATTGAAAATACATGGACTTTCCATCTGTATTTGAATACACACACAGTATTAAACAGAACCAACCAGTAGGCTACACTGCTGCACTGTCCTCAGATATCGTGTTCCTCCTTTTCTGTCTCTCGTTCATTTACATCATTTGTTTACTTTCATCCTGCCAAGTGCTGTGATGTCACCAGGATCACTCACGCACATGGACTTAAGATATGTTTGTGTTATTATTGCTATTATTCAGGCTGCTTGTGCACTACTTGTAGCTCACCGTCAATACTGATAAAACAAACACAACCAAACCTAAATGAACAAACAAAAAGAAACATAACAAGACACTTTTACATTTACATTAGAATTTATTTAAATGCTACCAAAGATGTACAGCGGCTCTTTATACACATTTTCTTTTGTCGACTAAATCTACTCTGTGTCATATTTTCAATAGATTGATGGTACATTTATCAGGAAAATACAGCTAGGAAAACACAAGTCAGTTGCTCTGCTACATTTAAATATACTGAGAAGTCATGCATGACGCACAACACCAGACTCTGCTGGCCAAACTAGATTCATTAAACTGCTTCTTTTACTGCTCTGACATGTCGAACTGTCTAGTAACGGTCTCTTGACTAATAATAGCACAGTCAGCTGGAAATAAGTAGAAATATCAAAGAGAATAAATAGAACAAAATGCGCTTATTTGCTCATTAGATGAAAAGATTGAACTTCTCGCATCTGTCTGTTAAATATGAAGCTACAGCCAGCAGGTGGTTAGCTTAGCTTAGCATAAAGAAACAGGGGCAAACTCACTATTTAACACAATGGTGTTTAATCGGTACAAAAAGCAAAGTGTTACAGTGACAACGTGTGGTTTTATGGGAGATTAATGTGCCAGATTTCCTAGCTGGATATATAATGTTAGTGAGCATCAGAGGTGCTGGAGAGTGGACTTATAGGCTACATGTTTCCACTTGCTTGCAGTATTTAAGCTAAGCTAAGCTATAGCTTCATATTTAAACAACAAAATGTAAGAGTTGTATAAATCTAACTCTCAGTAAGAAAGCAAATACGCGTCAAAATGTCAAACTATTCCTGGAATCAGTTATCGTGTGTTACAGACGGAGACATCTAACTCAGCTGCACCTCACAGGAGAAGTGCTGCTCACAGAAGACAGAGCTCTGTTGTAGTCGTGAGCTGGGTGTCCCCTCGTATGTTAGAAGACGAGAAACAGAAACGATAGAGTTTCACACAGAAACGAGGAGAATGAGAGCCACAGCTTTGGTTTCTCCCATACAGGCTGCATGTGTTCTGCTGACTGCAGCCTATAGGAGATACCATAAGATAAACAGGCGTTTCTTCAGTCTGCAGAGAGACCTTCTCACTTCTAATCTTAATTAAACCGCGCAGAGGAGCAAGACAAATAGTCGGAGGGGCAGGCGCTGACACTTTCAGGAACACGGTGCTGGATTGTTACCAGTAGGGTCATAAATCTGCTTATATATCAGGATAAAACTGTCTCCCACCACCAGTGTGAGGAGAGCTTCAGCCACGACGCCCAGCTGTCGTTCTCTGACCAACAGACACTCTTAATGATGATTGCATTTCATTTTTTAGTAACACTTCTTTTATCTTTGTTACCTTCTTTTACTTTCCTCCATTCATTTGCCAACACATGGATCAAAAACAGTAGTTCCACAACTGGGGGAAACGAAGATGGTTATAAATTAGATTCATGTTTTGTTATAAGAAAGACAGCATTTGAAATGATTTCTTTTACGTTTGTATTATCACAGTTTCTACTTTGAGCAGTTGGCTAAGTCTTTGGCTGAAGAGGCTGCAGTCGCTGCGTTTCTTGCTTTTCAATGATGCACATTTGTGAGTGTTGTTGTTAAAGTGTCATCGATAGGATTCCTTCTTCATGATTACGTGGATAACATACAAAATGATTGTTTTGGGGATATATTTGAAATACGCCGCATTATTTGTTGTAGGTTTTTGCCACAAACGCAGGATGAGACCAGCCTGCAGAGGTTGTTGAGTGGATAAAGACTCGCGAAGCTGCTGAGCTGGCTATTTTTCTGTGTTAATGTAGAGATTTTGTGTCCGAGCTTTTTTCCCCAGCACCTACTAGATATAATTGGAAGGATCAAAAATACTCTATAGAGCTGAACAGGATGCTGCTTCAGTGTCTCTGCAGTAGCTTGGCTGGGCCTGGTGGATCGCGCTGGGCCGGTGGTTCTGGCAGCACATTATCTGTAAACTAACTGCAGCAAAAAGGAGCCCTGATGGACACGAAAGGACGAAGCAGTGTCCTCTCCGTATCGCACAAACTAATGGCTGCTTGTTATGGAGGTAATTAAAAACAGAGGGATTCATTTATGGCTTTAACCTGTCAGCTTCGATCCAGATGAAAGTGCTGAGCCCGAGGATGTACTGTAGCAGCCGGGTTCACCGGCCGAGGGATTCCCAGCTGTGAGTCATCGGATGGTTTGTTGTTGTGGGAGGTGGGCGGGTGTGGGAGGGAAAGCCGCCCTGCGGGAGTCTTTGATTCCCTTCACTGAGCCTCCGCCTCATTCTTCTGACAGACGGATCCTCAGTGTCATGCAAATCATCTCTGATCAACGTCAGGGACGATATGAAAGACAATATTTTCATTTCATACGTCTTTCTCCCGTCTGTCTGTGTGTGTTTTTTCTTTTCTAACCGCATGATCAGATTTAGTTTCTTCTTGTCTGCAGGTTTATGGCGCTACTGGCTCCCTCTGCAAGTCTCTGCAGCACTTTGAAACCTCTGAAAGGGTCACGCTGACATTGCTACTGAATGATGGTCCAAGTGTCCAAGTATTCTATTTCACACTTATTACACAAAAGTGCAGGTTTAAAAAAAGGGAAATGATCTTAATAAATGGCGTCGTCAAGAAGTAAAGTATGGTACGTATTGCATCAAAGTCTGCAACGTATCCTCATACGATGGTTCTTTTGATATTTTACAAAAAGCTTCTCCTCATTTACCTACGAAAGCCAGCAACACGTAACAATTCAGCTGGTTTTTTAAAATAAACTTCCTTCTTCACAGGAAACTACTCATTTAGGTTTAGGCAACATAAATACTTAGGTTCAGTGAAAGATCGTCGTTTGGGTTCATCTCATCCACCTCTCCTCCTGTGTGTGCTTTCGCAGCCTTTATACTTCCTCGTTCATGATTACGTGGACGAAATAGGAAATCATTTTGTGGGATACCAACAATTTACAGCGCATTACTTTTCCTACATCTACGAATGCTGGACGACACCAACCAGGACTGTAATTTGTACCTCCTTTCTTAATGAAACCTCCTTTAGAGGTTTGACGCATCCAATTAATTACGTGACGCTATTTTCCAATTAAAGACATTTTTTTTTTAGAAAAGACAAGACACAGGGCTGATGCCGCCCCAGCTGCTGAAGGTCATTGTAAATACATCTTGTGCATAATGTGCATTGACTAGCGGACCATGTAGGAATGCACTTCTGGCCTGAATAGCCCAGCTGCTACTTGTGCACATAGATCACGTATTCCGTTCCGTTTCTGGCGTGAACACACCCTCCGGCATCTCGGGACGCCCCCCACCCCCCCCCCTGCTCGGTGCCTTTGGGGGAACTTTCTAACAACCCCGCTGACCTCTGCCGAACGTTTTTACTTCAGTAGAAATGACGGCGTCCTGAGAACAGGATGGAACGCTGCAGGAAGAGAAGAGAAGGAGTCGATATCAGCCGAGCAATTCTGACCATGATTTTGAAAAGATCAGAGTCTGCAGATTATAGGTTTTATATTCAAGGATCACATGTTGAAAGCTGCAGGTATTGATGAGGAACATGAGACATTCTAAACTATGCAAGATTTTAAAAACGGGATAATGGATCATTGCATGATTGATACAATTTGCTGGTTTGTTGTCTCTTGTATGTGAATTTTTGGATGGATTTTAAAGTTTTGGATGTTTTTCTTTGTCTGTGTTTGTACGTGGTGAAGCTGTTAATCTGCCATTTTGTCCAGGATTCAAAATATCAATGGTTGAATAAGTCAATAAATAAATTGCAGGCATCCCAAAGGTGAAAATTGGACGTTGGTGGGAGAGAAAACAGAAATGTGTTTTTGTCCAAACCCCAAACTGGCAGTAGAATAAACTCATAAATGCTCCGCTCTGATGATGAAATGTTAATCGGGGTAGTTTGGAATGATGTTAGCAGCTCTGCTCTTGTTAGATTTGGGGGTGTTTACGTGGACACGACCCAAACCGACATTACGTTTGCCAAGCACATGGGTTAGTCCTCATCCTTAAAGCCATGGTAAAAGTGAACTACAACTGTAATATCTTTCTTTCATGGGACCTGTTGGCTTTAGTCTTTTAGTGCAATATGATGCAGGTAGTCTTACCTGTTTGTAAATCCAGTCAGCTTGAAGCATTAAAAAGTCAGAAGGAGACAAAGCTTGTGTTGCTGGCTACAGCGGATAAGACCGGGCTAAAAGGAGAGGACCGCTTTTGTTTACCTCTGTCTGAACTCGAGGAACCATTGTTTTAAAATAAAAGTTCGAACAATGACTCTGCTGGTCTGTTTACCTGCACCGTCTTCCTCAAAGATTTTTTTCTTCTTCTTTTGCATCCTTGCTGAGTCAGTCTGCGGCGCCGTCAGACCGCCAGGCATCGTAATAGGATTAGCCTTGTCATCTGCAGTTATTCATGGAGGAGCTCAGCACTGTAACACTGTGCATTAATTCAATTACATACACGCACACACACACACACACACACACACACACACACACACACACACACACACACACACACCTGCTTGTAACCAAACATTATAATCTATTTTAAAAAAAAGGGTGACAGTAATGGATTGACTTGTGCCTTCCCTCCCCAACTCCTGATGTTATAAATCGCTCTGTCTTCTGCCCCCACTTTGTTTACCACCACCGCCATTGATCAATATTTGTCGTCTCTTCTTTAACCCTCACCTCAGGTTCTCTTGTATCGCCTCTTGTCGCCCTTGGACCATAAATTCAGCGTGAATCCCTGCGAGTAGCGGTCAATACTTCATAGTGCTGCTGTCACTCCGCGCTCCATATTTCACCCTGAGGTGAGCGGCCTTCTCCACCAATAATATCTGGCCATAAAATTGATTCCATTCAATTGCTGAGCAGGCTATTCAGTTATGATTGATATTCATTATATATATCATTATTAGCTCTTGTGCTTGTGAAGTGTCAGTATACAGATTATAAATGTGAGGGAGCAATATTTAAAGTTACTGTGAGGAATTTGAAACAGTCTCAGTTTAATCTTGATCCTATGATCTACATCAGTAAACGAGACCATCAGAGAGGAGATTGTCTATTTCTCCAGTGGGGCCTCCAGCAGAGACCCGGTCCGCCTTACACAGACCCAGATCCTCCAGCAGAGACCGGTCCACCGTGGACAGACCCAGATCCTCCAGCAGAGACCCGGTCCACCTTACACAGACCCAGATCCTCCAGCAGAGACCAGTCCACCGTGGACAGACCCAGATCCGGCTTCACTGTCTCTTCAACCAGAAGTTGGAGCTCAGGAGGAAGGAGGAGAGCTCAGCTCCCGGCAGCATCAGCAGCGTCTCCTCCTTCTCCTCCTTCTCCTCGAGCAGAGCTTCTCCTCTCTGGGAGCCGATTCCACGCTGCTGGAGACCCAGGACGTGTTGCTGGACCCGCTGGAGTGAAGGGAGGCACGGGAGAACCAGAACCTGGACTGAGAGGGGCAGACTATCAGACCCTGCTGCAGTAAAATGAGAGATTTTCTAAAGGGAGTCTGGTGCTTTGGAAACAAAACCCCTTTAGTCCACAGGGACCGCCAGGACCAACACAAAATGAAAGATACTCGTAGTAACTTTAAAGTCAAACTTAAATGTGAGTTCTATACATGTTTTGTGTCACAAATTATGAATTACAATAATACTGCAGCTGTTGTGTGTATTTTTACTCCTTTTTATGAATTTCAAGTTGAGGATTGTAATCTTCTGAATGAGAGGTCGCACTCAAAGAAGCCCGTTGAACGGAGGCAACTCTGTACATGACGTCACGACTTCTGCTCTCGGTGCAGTTATTATGAAAGTGTAATCCGATGTGCACAGACAATATATACGCTCTATAGAAACGCAGAGAAGTCATGCACGGTGATCAGTAATGTGACAATGGGATTAAAAACAAAGGAACAGCACTCATGGAGATGGCTTCGGCCGGCCAGACACAACTGAACGAGCTGAAACAGAATCAGGAAAACAAGGAGTGGAAGAAGAGAAGAATAAATATGCGGTGCATTATCTGTTCTTGTGGACAACGTTACATACTTACATGGAAGTACTTTCTTTCTACCTCTCCTGCTGTCTCTTCACCCAACCTCTGGCTGACAAGAAGGGGGAAAGCAATTAACATCACTGTCACTATCCATCTATTATCCTCCGTCCTAATGGAAGATGACAAATTATGGAGCGCAATATGGGATGCTGTGGCCCACCTTGTGTGAGTGTGTGTGTGTGTGTGTGTGTGTGTAGGTGGATAACAGAGAGAGAGAGATGGAGAGAATGGGGTAAAGTAGTTTCCTCATTCACCCTGAAAGCGAGTCTATAACTCAGAAACTCGGCCTGTGCGGTTTGTGATTACTGACTTTAAGGCATCAGAAGGGAGTAGAGGGATAGAGAACGACATCAGCTTTCACTTCAGCAGTCACGTGACATGAAATGTCATCAGAATCCCGTACGCTGACTTAGAAATTACCTTAGACATGAGCTTGACAGGGAATTAATGTCATAAAAGACAGCTGGAGTGACGCCTACTGTGAAGTCTTCATGAAAGCTTCAGCTCAAACTTTCATTTTCAACCATTTGAGCAATGAGAACCGTTAATACACACTTTATTATCCAGATTACAGATCATCCAGAGCCACAGGGGCACTGTTTCTGGAATGACATGCGACTGCTGATGTGCTTAATTTTCAAAAGCTCAGAACACCAGAAATAAAATATCATAAGAACAAGATAGTTGTGGGTGAAACAAATATAGGACTTTCACCCAGGAGACGTCTGTTCGTGTCTTGCGCAAAACTAAAAGCAAACGTTGACATTTGTGTCTCGATCTATGCCTTTAAAGGTGTCTGGCACAGAACATGCAGTCTCAACCTTCATCTTTACTTTGTCCCTCGGAGGGCTGTTGGTTTTGCAGGATGGAGAGCGGCATAAAACAAACATGAAATAAATAATTCAGAGAAACACAGAGTCAGCAGCACTGCATCAATGAACACTAAACAACACACGATGACTATCCTGTCATCGACACCACATAAAAGTGTTGAACATAATCAAGAGATCAACATAAAGATAAAGTATTACCACTATAACATTACAGTCACAAGTCAACAGAAGTCCAGCAGCAACAGCATAAACAGAGATCAACATGGAGTTTTGCTGAACCCCCTCAACCAAGCAACGGTTTTTGGTCCCCACCATCGGGTTATTTATCTCCTCATAACTGAGATACGAGTGGATGCTTCTGTACCTGAGGGATAAACTGAGTCAGTGTTCATTTCTCCACTAATAGAAAGGTCTACTTTACCTCGGGCACACTGTGGTTCTTGGTGCAGACCACAAAATGCTGTTTCTCATCTTGGGGACCATCAGGCTCCGGGGCCTCCTCCTCCTCCTCCCCCCACCTCTTCGTTCGCTGCTCCACTCGCTCCGTCTCTTTCTCCACGCTTAACATTCGGCATGTCTTTGACTCCGCATTGAGCGTGGGCTTTTTACTCCACAAGATGTTTCTTCTATGCGTACATGGGTCCAGCTCCTGTCTGAAGAGAGGGTGGTGGGCCATGTTACTGTATTATGTGCAAAGATATGGACAAAAATGAAAGAATTGGGAGCAGATTGTTGCATTTCTAATTAATTCTTGTTATGTTAGTACAGACAATAAAGTGAATCAATTTGTGTATTATCCAGGTAATCAAGAAGGAAGTATAAAAACCATCAAAACCCACACAGGGCGGGCGGGAGGAGTTTTGAAACGAGAAGTAAACATTGATTTATTTGTAAAGTAACTTCCGTACTTAACTAACGCCACTTCTGTATTTTAACCCAAACCGAGATCTTTTCCAAAACTAACCAAGAAGTTTTGTTGCTTAAACATAACTATGTTTATCACAATCTTTTCCTAAAGTATTTAACATTCTTTTATTGAATCTCAAAAGTGATACCGGCACCAATAAAGTACTTTAATTGATATGTTTATTGTCTACTTAGTTCAATAACCATCGTGTGAATGGAAACATTCATTTGCTTAAAATGCCACCTCCGCCGTTATTTTTATCTGATGCCACAGGTGTGCAGCATCAGCCCGTTCTCATTGTTCCTAAACCTAACTCAGTGGTTGTGTTGCTTAAACCTGCGCAACTGTTGAATTTACTAAATAAACCCAGTGTTTACTGCATCCACAGGGAAGCGCCCGACCGAGCGTCAGCATGTGACCAGTTGGGATCGAGAACGTGACTTGTGGTAAAGCCGTACTTTCCAACGTTTCGGAGGCATCTCGGCACCCAACTGGGCCAAATCCACCTCAAATCCGCCTCATAGTCCAGACTTCCTGTTTTCCAGACGTGTCACACTCATGCCATCTTCAGTAAATAACTCACCAGCAGTTTGTTAAGAGTAGAGAGCTTCAGAGATGGTGCTCTCCCCTCTGTGCTAATCCTCCATCCTCCATTTGTTCCTGTGACGGGAAAAGAAAGTGAAAGAACAGAGGAAGGTTACAGCCCTGAAGCATTTTCCAGCATCATCAGGTTCATGTCACACTGGGTAGTTTTCTCCTGTTAATGCTCAGCCTGTTTCTTTGCGATACTGTATTTTTGTTTTACCTGAAACACTCTTAGAAAAATGATAATAGTAAGCTGTCAGAGTATAAGTTCAGGGTAAGCAGCACGATAAAAGGAGTTTCTTATATTCACACAGTGATTGTCTTATTGTTTAGAGCTTACAGATTCATCTATGCAATCAAACCACAATAGTGTCATAACATATAAATATAATGAAGCACATTAAAGGTTTAGCACCAAAGCTTCAGGTAATAAACGGATCCAAATAGTAAAACTGTTGGTTTCATAAAAAAGCTAAAATCTGGAACTAGATAACCGTTTGTGTCATTTTATTTTTTTACTCCAAGGAGCTAAATGACTTGACACTTTGGCATTTGCAGGTTTGCAGACAAAAGTATCTGCTCCCCGTGGGGGTTCGGAGACGTGACACGTAAAAGATCACAGGGCGAAGGCCCAATCGGGCCGTCGCCATGGAACCAGAGACGACGAACAGACGTCCAAAAATATAGCATCACATCACGTCGACTGTCTTTAAAATCCCCGTGTGAGCGCTGATGCTATTAAACTACATAAAGAATAATTATGATTCCTCCTCTCTGTCTTTGAATATTGCCATCTCTTCTTCCTCTCATCCTCCTGGGGTCTCCTCCTCTTCAGAAACCCTTCACCCCCCGTGTGGTAAGAAATGTAATTAACCTTTACAGCCGGGATCTTCCAGAGGCCACCAACTCAACAGCGGCTCGACCCTCACGAGCTCTTTCTCTGCAGCTTCCTGAGAGGCGAAGCCAGAGACGAGTCCACCGCAGTGAGTCAGGCCGAATAATCAGTTATGTCCAGCATCTTCTTTCTGTGCGTGAAGGGTTAAAAACGACTGATGTTGAGTGTTTTGTGAGTGATTTTTAGGGATGTTAAGGGAATACACCCCAGGCAAAAACATTTTTGTTGACTATTTTGACAACATCTTCTTTCAGATAAGAATAAAAACCACATTTATGTGTTTATTTGACTGCTTTCTTGTCTCCCAAATTCACCAAAAGTAAGCATTAGATAATACCTCAGTTGCTTTGTTAAACATAACATTTCTAAAAACGTATTATTTTCTTAACGTAAGTAATAAACTCCCCTTGTCTCCCCTTAATTCCAACCCAGACTATCGTTTGTCCATTAGTTTGAATCAGTCAGTCTCTTTCCAGAGTACATACTCGGTGGTTTGTAAGTTATAGCAAAAACAAGTAATTACCTGCCTCTCGAAATACATTTCTCTGAAGGTGTGTGAGTGCAAAGTGTGAGTGGGAAGATGAGTGGAGTGTGTAATTACAGGGAAAACAAAGCGGTGCATCCTGATGCATTCTAAAGCAGACCTTGCTAACAACCCCCTTTGTTGTTGTTGTTTTTTTTTTACGCATGAAATTATGCGCCCACCAGAGCGCGTAATTAGAAATCAATTAAACTCCATATCGCACATCCAACTAAATTGCTCAAAAACAATTTCCCAGTGTATCGTCTAAGCGTTCTCCCCAAAGGCTGCAACAGTGAGAGGTTTGGAGAAGATTGTTTAAAATGTCCAGTTCATTCACAAGCAGTGAGCAGGATGTGACGAGTGAGTATTAGTGTCTGCATAACAGAGGGTTAGTGACTATTGTTTACAGTAATATTACAAACTAAAGTGTTTGTTGCAATGCTTGTGTGACAGTAAGTTGTCATGCAGATACGCACACAATTTGTCGTGTTTTTATTTTTGTTAATCAGGTGATTTTATACAGTTAGAAAAGTCACCAGCCTTGTTTAGGTTGACCCCCCCCACCCCGATGGTTAGATTCGTTTGGGTTGGTGTGAAACAACCGCTCTCTGGTCCGCCTTGTAGGGTTGGTGTCATGTGAACTCTGGAGCAGTTACTTCCTGGTGTGAACACCATTCTAACCAATCACAGGAAGCATGTCATTTAAAAAACGTTTTGCTTTTCCTGTTTTGGTGACTGGTGAACTACTAGCCTATTTGCGCATTTGCTGCCACTGAATGTGATACATTTACTGTTCATCAGGCCACAAATGAGCCAGCTGGTGCACCCCGCGGTCCCTCCGCCTCACTCCCTAACCGCTAGGAGACCCGTTGGAGATCGGTCGGCAGCTCTGTGGTCTCCCAGCGCTGTGTGGCTCATTTCCTGTTGCCAGTGCAGCATGAAAGCTGCACTGCACCCAAAGACGTTGGGTCCAAAAGTTTCCATCACGCAACTTGATGGTGTCTTCATCTGTAGCAATAGCGTCCATATTGAATCCATATTGGGAGATCCTGGGCTCGTTACACTAAAATGCAATCTGTGATTTGAAACTACATTTCTTGTTGTGTTCATTTTGTCATGTTTCACAAATGAAATAAGTCATGATTGGGATTTATTTAGAAGCATGTGAGAGCCCTGTAGGACTCCTTAATTTATCTGCAAACAATCATCAAACAATCAACATGACGCCGCCGCCGTTTTGAGATGTGTGTATACCACAAATTGCTTTTGTAATATGAGCCCCTGTACCGTGTGATTTACGTCCAATGCCAACATTAGTAGTGCGTCCTTTTACGTTGCACAATATTGCAGATTGATGATTGTGTAGCACGTTTGACTTTCACGAGATGGGAAGAGTTTGCATCCAATATCTTCATTCTTTGGATTGTCCGAACGGCTTCTACTTGGTCAACGCACATCTTGTTGGGACCTTGTTCCTGTTTACTCATAGGAGCATATTCTTTATTGATCAAAGGCTTTGAATGATGCTTTATGAAAAAAAGAGAAAATAAAAGACAAAGAGAGATGATCATTTGAAAGTGTATTGAGTTTGCATGCCCAGAACAGAGCTCATGTTATGTTAATATTAATGCAGGAGTTATGTGCATATGTGTGTGTGTGTGTGTGTGCGTGTGTGTGTGCAGGCATGTCCTGATATGAATAATGTGTGTGTGCGTGTTTGGTTTTATTCATTTCAACCCTCAAATTAAACAACAGCTGCACGATAGAAATGCAAATGTGTCTGCGTTTTTTATTTGACTGAGTGAGAGGGACGTCCTCGCAGGCTTCCTTCCTCGCTCCTTGAGATTTCTCCTGTAATGGTTATTTCTGAGAGCGGAGGAGAGGAGTGCTCATTCACCGGGGTTCATAATGGCCCTTCTGCAGCCATGCAGAATGGGATGGGTTTTTTGGGGGATTGCTTACTCTCTCTGCCCAGACGTCCGCATTGAACACTTTTAGCCTCAAAGTTTGGCACCGACTGGCTTCCTTCAGAAGGAGCAGATACAAAGACAGAGCAAAGAAACACACACATATACACTTACGTTTCATACATACTGTGCATAGGTGTCATCATGAGCTCAGATTGGCTATATGTTAAAAAAAGAAAGATCAAAATCGATGCAGCAGAAACTTAAATCGTCTTTTTCATTCTTCCTCATTGTCAAAACCTTGTGCCTACATTACCCACGATGCAACTCAACAGCCAGTAGTTCGGTCGTGAATTTAGGTGTGTCATGCTAGTAGCGGCGACTGTAGCCTTGAACTGCTCGCCTGCAGCCACAAACTGCATATAAGAAGTAGAAGTAGTCGTCGTGACGTCTCTCATTGGTTTGACGACTGATGTTTTGAAGCCTCGAGTTCGGCGATTTGTCCGTCGCCATCTTGGCTTTTTGCAACCAGTGAACAGGAAGTGACCACATTTGGACTGAGGAGGAGTGTCGTAGAGGCGCCATATACGTCTCTGGTAGAGACCTGTCAATCACAAGGTAGCCCCGCCCCTAAAGCATACCCTGCTTTATGGTCTGTTTGACTCTAAATGGACCATAATTTACTAAATGAACATCATGCTGTATTGAAGAAGACTTGGAACTAGAGATTGAGACCATAAACTCATGTTTACAATGTTTACTGAGGGAATAAATCAAGAGAGAAGTAGAGTCATTTTCTCATAGACTTCTATGCAACCAGAGGAGTCGCCCCCTGATGGACACTAGAGAGAATGCAGCTTTAAGACACTTCGGCATCGGCTTCACCCGTCAGAAGCGGAGGTTGCCGCCTGCCTGCAGCAGAGATGAGCAGCTACAGAGGCCTTAACCGACTCAAGTGAGATCACTTGAGGCAGTTTATCAGTTTAATCTCTCTCGGTAGCCTCTAAAAGAGCTTTAAACACATATGGGCAACTACGCAGCATCACTAACAAAGACATGTGGATAGAGCTTGATGTCTAAATACTTTAAAGTGACTCTATGTTTTTTCTGAACAGCGACCACTGTGGCAACGGGTAGTAACTGCATCTTGAATTTCCCTCAGTTTCCAAAGGTGTTACAGAGAAACCTGCCAGGTGTAAATTATTAAATGGACTAGCTGCTTTGATTTCGGGTTCCTGGTATCGTGCATGTTTGGCTGACTGGCACACTTGAATAGAACAGAGACATCTTTAGCGTTATTTTTTTCTACCAGAGCTATTTAAAAAGATAGACATAAAGGATGTGAACAGCTGCAGGCAAGATTTATAATCCATTTTGTAATGAAACGCTTTTAGTCGTATTCTGAAGGTGTTGAATATGATATGATATAAGACATGGAAGACATTTTAACATGTCACAGGTGTAAATAATAGAGTTCAAATTAAACTGTGACACCTGAATGTAACAGAGCCTTTAATGTTATGAGTAGCACCTGAGCCTTTCCTACTATGACAAGTTATGTGTCAAATTAAAATGTCTGTTGTGTAAAAGGCCCGAAATAAAATCCAACTAACTCCTGAAATCTGTGGTGTTATTATTAAATGAAATTGATAGCAGACTATCATATTTCATTAAACTGGACTTTTGGCAGCGTGTAGTGCTCCAGCAACAGTCCGTCATCCCTCAGTAAACTTCTTCCCTCCTCACTCCTTCTCTTTGTTCTGTGATGCTGCCAAACACCCTGCATCACTGAGCCTCCGACACTACCCTGCTGCATGACATGGAAAATATTCACTATTGTCCGTTTATAGGATACAGCACTATTGATTTCAGTCTGCCTGTTCCCTCCTCTCCTCCCCCCTCCCTGCTCCCCCCCCCCACCACCACACTCCCACCTCCCCCTCAGCCTCTCAGCCTCTCTCGTCTTCCCTCGGACTGCAGCAGAGAAACCGCTGCATCGCAGGAGACAAGAAACGAGAGATCTCGGCGCGATGCTTTCCATCCCTGTCGCCGTGTAGACTCGTCGCGCTCGGATACGATGCGTCTGGTCCTCTGCAGGCTGTGAGTATTTTGATTTCTTCTGTTAAATGTGCCAAACTGTAACTTCATCTCCCTCCGCTCTCCGCTGCACAGTGGAACATAGCAAGCATCTTTATCCGCCTTTTTGGGGGGGATCATTTAATATGCAAAGAGAAGATGTCGGATGCACCTGGTGAATAAAATGCTCTTTTTTATTCCTGTTGGGCAAGACAATTATGAATAAAGTCCCTGCGCGCGTGGATGACTGAAAAGTTGGGGAACTTTCTAAGAGTTATAAGCATTATAAAAAGATCACCCAACATTTTTTTTAGCAAATCTTTATTTTTTAATACAGCAAAGTTTTTTCATGAAATTCAGCAACAAATAAATAATAATAATAATATCAAAAAAAAATAAAAAACCACAATTTAACAAGCAAATTAGTGACTTTCCTCTCCAGATGCCAGATGTGTGTGCGCTGTGTCGTGAGGATGGTGTTGGGGGTGCCACCATCCTGACGTGCTCAGTGATCGTGGAAAGATGAGTTGGCACACACACACGCGCGGTGGAGGCAACCCCCGGAGCTTTCCCGTCCGCGGAGCGCGCGCATGCAGGCAGAGTATGAATCTGCAGAGCGAGCTGCGCAAAGACGGAGAGCAGATCCATCCATTACTCAGGTGGAGGCAAAAAGGCTCGATGCAGTGTGTGTGTGTGTGTGTGTGTGTGGGGGGGGGGGGGGGTGCAGTCGTCTATAACTGTGCACGTGCCGCCGCCGCACAGGAAAGAGGATTGATTTCCAGGCAGCAGGACAGACCGAAATCTAATTATTGGACGCGACTTGCGTCAAACAGCCTGCGCGGTGATTGATGCTCCTTCCAGTAACGTGCGTGGTCTGTGGGCTGGTGCTCAGCCGGTGGAGCCGCTGTGTCGCCTGCAGCAGTGCATGCACCCTGCGAGTGGAACAAAGAGGAGGAAAAAGTGACGGATGAGTTTTGCATAAAGCTGTCCCTCCCACCAGACCGAACAGGAAGTGTGATTGGATGAAAGATGTTGAACTATATCCAGGTGTTTGCTGCAGGGCCACTTCTCTGAAGGCTCCTTTTGTCAGTAGATGAATGTTTGCCTTGGGCCTTCATGTAGACCTCAGTGTTTGCTTTAGCTCAGCAGATGACAATGCAGCCATCTCTTCGGCCTGTTCAAACATTCATAATTGGTTGTTATCTCGGTGTCATCTAAACACAAAAGAGGAGCTTTGGCTTGCATGGGTGTGCACCACATGTCCTGATGAGGGCCAGGGCCTTCCCGTCAGCCAATCGGTAGCCTGGAAAGAGAAGAGAGGCGATCATCGTAAAGCCATTCAAACGTGAAATCTAAACCCCCCAAAATAGATGTTTACAGACGATGACAGCACAGAACATGTGATTCTTAATGGAAACGCAGTTGAGCGTGTTTCCCCAACAATTTAAAGTGACAGTGTGTAGGATGTGGCGTCATCTAGTGGTGAGTTTGCAGATTGCAACCAACTGAATTCCCCTCCGCTCACTCCTCCCGTTCCTAGACACTGGTGACGTGGCAAAACGGTGGTAATGCGCAGAGGCCATCTTTACCATAATGACACTACTTTAGGAGCAACACTTTTTTTTACTCTGCGACTCATATTACCACGGTTTTACAAGCGTGTCGAAGGACTACGGTGGCCTTCACGTAAGATAAAAATGTGAAAGGTTTTCTCTGCAGCCAGTATTTGGTTTGTCCCTTCAGGGCTACTGTGGAAACAAGGGCTCATTGTAACAAAAACACAACAATTGTTCGTTTCAGATGATCATACACTGTTGAACACATAGTTATGAATATCATATTTGAAATGCTACACACTGTCCCTTTAAGATGAAAGTTTGCTTCTCAATAGACGGACAGACAGACCTATGACTTTGTTGTTTGTTGTCTTTATGCTAAGCTAAGCTAACCGGCTGCTGACTGTCGCTTCATAATCACCACAGACATGAGAATGATCTTCTATCTGCAAGAGAGGAAAATAAGTGTTTTTCCCAAAATGTTAAACTATTCCTTTAATTCTGAGGGGGGGAAAAAAACTGCAGGTGTATTTTTTTTCCAGTAAAATGAAGATTAAAGAAATGATTGAAAGAAATTCAAAATTCACACACACACACACACACACACACACACACACACACACACACACACACACACACACAAAGACACGCAAAGACACACACACACACACACACACACACACACACACACACACACACACACACACGTACAATCACGGTTTGGGCATCCACACAGGGACCCCCAAAGCAGCTGGCCAAACACCAGCAGCCTGTAAACGCTCACAGTCATCATTATATACGAGCAATCAGGCAGCTGTGTGTGTGTGTGTGTGTGTGTGTGTGCGTGTGTGTGTGTGCGTGCGTGTGTGTGCGTGTGTGTGAACATCAGGAGGAGAACCCAAATGAAGCGTTGCGTCGTTTGACAGTTCCCTTTGCAGCAGTGCATTTGTGAATTTATGAATTCATGTGTCGGTGCTCAGTGGATGTCTGAGCTCCGAGCCATGATGCTGCTGTATAACACAGTGTGTGTGTGTGTGTGTGTGTGTGTCTGTCTGTGTGTGTGTGTTCATCACTTTAATGCTTCATTGCTGCTGCTTCAACAGCCTCTTGAGGCTGCGTGCTTTTATAGTGCTTCTTCATCAGTCTGCCCCCCCCCCCTTTGTTTTGGAAAGCAGAACAAGATGTTTCCTGAAAAGTTCATTTTTAGGTATTAATTAAATCAGAGTTTGATTCCAAAGCCTGCAGACCTGCAGTCAGTCTGTGTTTTGACAGACCCCTTCTGCTCTTCACTGATTAGTTCACATTGTGTGGAAAAGGTTATTTCTTTCACTTATTTTCTTTAGTTCTTTAAAGCTTGTGAGCCCACATGAATCTGCAGTCGACTTGGGATGAAAACTTGTTTGCCCACAGTGAAGCTTAACGTTGAAATCCAGATTTTTGTGTGAAGTTTTTGAATTAACATAACGACAAACACTGTACCTGCTGTGTTTTACATCCACTGCCCTGATTTGCCATTGACTTACACTGGCTGCAGACACATGCGTCACAGATAAGAGGGTTGTTTCGGCTGGTAGATCTATACGAAGGGGCTTTTGCGGATAAAAAGCAACATTTGCATTATATTAAAACTCCATTTTACTTACTCTATTCAACCCTATTTCAACATGGCATGGTATCTAAAACCCTCTCCCCCAAAATGAGCTCATATGTGTTGGAAAACCTGCTAAAATGGCTGATAAACTTCCCTTTTGCCAGTAGGCGGGTTAATACAGTTGTTGTTGTTGTACCTTACCCACATAATAAATTGGGAGAGTACATTATGTACATTTTAGAGCTTATAAAGACCTTGAATGTTGCTAAATTAAGGGAAATGTGTAAAAATCAAAGAAAGAGAGGTTGTACTTATACAAACACCATTCCCGTTCTTTCAAAGATACTTAAGTCAGGTGTTCACAGGACTAAAGCTGGTCATTTAGGACAGAACTCACATTGCATATTAAGCTGTAGGAAGTCCTGCGTTATTTCTGTCCAAACTTAAACCTCACTCGTGCAGCATCTGCTGAGCTTGGCGTGTACTTTTATTCTCACGATGTGCATTTAGCGACTGCCCACCGCAGCCATCAGTGGGCACTGCAGAACGCCTGTAGGGCTCCGCACACACACACACACACACACACACCACTTACACTTACATACTGTCGATCAGTGCGTCGCATGCAGATACAGGATCTCTCTCTGTGTGTAACTCACGTAATATGTTCAGAGAAAGTTTGTTGAAATGTCCTGCAGAAAACACGATCTCCAATTCATCGTGCACAGTGCAAGCGTGCATCTACTGTATACGTGTGTGTGTGTGTGTGTGTGTGTGTGTGTTTTGTGTGTGTGCGTTTTGAGTGATTAATGAACGTGGCTGGATGGCGTCAGCGGGCCATGACAGCACGACTGCGAGGAAATGATTTCTCCTCTCCCTCCGTGGACTGCTGATTCAGAGCTCGCAGGACTTTTTCGCTGATTGCAAAAATCACATCATAAGGGTGCCGTTATAATAACCCCAATCACAGCATCACAGCAGAAGGCGAGGGGAGTCGCCATCAAAAAAAGGAAATAAAAGCGGCCATGAATGATATTAGCTTGCCTGTTTATGGGGAGGAGCGGGGGGGGGGGGGGGGGGCAGGCCAAGGTTGTGGGTTGAAATGTGGCAGCTTCTTGTGTAACCATATCTCTTACATCAGCAGAATGTGTTGGCTATAGGTTGCTTCAAAGAGGGACTGGACATTTAGACTGATCTCTGTGGCTCAAAGGGAATGGAAAGACTTCTAAATGTCAGCATTAATGACCATTTGCATAAGGAGGAGAGCGGTTAGCTTATCATGAATAATGAAATGTCAACAGAAGAGGCACATCGTTCATTTTTTTTCTTCGTTGCCATCAAGACGCTGACTTTGAAATTCCTGTCGCACTCGGATGAGAGAGATGAGAGGATGAGAGAGAGAGAGAGAGAGAGAGAGAGAGAGAGAGAGAGAGAGAGAGAGAGAGAGAGAGGAGGAAGAAGTGAGGAGACATTGACAGTCATAGAGAGGAAACGAGCATGGAGGAGGTGAGACTAGGGATTATGCACAGACCTGGCTGCCTGTTATGCACCATTATTCGTTTTCCCTCTATTATAAAAAGTTCTCTCAGTGTTGCAGTGCAGCGAGTTGATTGGCTATTTTCTTCTCGGCCATGCGGTGCAGAAACTCTCAGAGCATATCATGAGGTTTATCACAGAGTTTGACCTTTAGTCTCCAGACGTCAAAGCACTGGAAATGAGTTCAGGGAGGTTTGGAAAGAGGACTGTGCTCAGAACATGCATATTCCTTTAATGTTCTGGCTTTAGGGTAACCAGCTTTGTTGTGTCTTTCGGTCGTGTTGCGTCTTTTTAAAGACGTTTCTTTTCCATAAATGACAATGCTGAAGTGTCTTAAAGCTGCATTCTCTCTAGTGTCCATCAGGGGGCGACTCCTCTGGTTGTATAGAAGTCTATGAGAAAATGACTCTACTTCTCTCTTGATTTATTCCCTCAGTAAACATTGTAAACATGAGTTTATGGTCTCAATCTCTAGTTTCAAGTCTTCTTCAATACAGCATGATCTTCATTTAGTACATTATGGTCCATTTAGAGTCAAACAGACCATAAAGCAGGGGATGATTTAGGGTAAACCAGCTTAGCTCTCTCCAACAGTTCAAATATATGTTTACTAACACTGTACGGTAGCCATGCAAAAAAGCGCTGAGTGAACTGACGGATTATTATTCGTCAATAAATAGTTACATTTAATAACTTGGAGAGAACCAGGCTAGCTTGTTCCCCCCTATGTCCAGTCTTTATGCTAAGCTAAGCTAATCATCTAACGCTCTGCAAGAAAACATTTTAAGTCAATGCAACAAATAGCCTTTTGTTCTTTTTCCGGTGAGAACAGTTTCATATATTAATCACTGACTGCCTGCATCAGTACACTTGGTGAGGAAGCCAAGTAAGAAATAAACTTCTGACCGCTGAATCAGCACTCATTTCACTCAAATACAGACTTAAAAACACTCGTTAAAAGACTCCCTCTCGCCTTCATGCTTCAACCAAACTGAAGTGGGAAATGATGCAGCGTGAACCCCGCCGGCAGCCGGCCTTTTTTATTTACTCTCCTGAAGCCACAGGGTGGTGAGATTTTTTTAGACACTTCCATGGCCGGGGGGGGAGTCAGTGTCTCATCATCTGGCCGTGCACAAAGTTAGTTAGAACACATTTCCTACTTCATTTCATTGCTGCATTGCACCAAAATCTCTCGGGCAGCTTTACGTCGCTGCGGAGCCCCGACGCTTTCGTGCAAATGACAGATCTCTGCTGATGTTTTATCTCATCCCGCAGAGCAAAGGTGAGCAGAAACACCATGCATCAACCTGCCACGGTCTATCTGGAGACTCTACCCGGTCTCAACACCTCAGTGTGTGCTTTCCATTCCACGGACCGCAGATACAACTACAGTAGCGTGAATAGCAGATCATGCAGAATACCGGCTAACTGAAACCAGAAACCACTGAGCTGAGTCGTCTGTATTTGAATCACTTCACTGATATCATTTCTGTTTCTGGTTGTCTGATATTTGTGTTAGTGGTTTTGATCAGCAGATGCCACTGACTGCTGTCAGATAGATGCATTAAACAGCGATGCAATAATGCATCATTTGCATCAAGTTTTTGTGGCCCAGGTTCCAATCCAAGTCTTTTAATAATGGACACCCCCTGAAACTGATGCAATACTTACATTTATATGTATTATTTGTGTATTTCTATCAAACAAACACAGGACTTTCACCCAGGAGATGGCTGTTCTTGTTCTGTGTAAAACCAAGTCATCGTTGATTTGTTTCGCAACAAAATTACTTATTTCAACCCAAACCGGTATCTTTTCCTAAACCTAACCAAGTACTTGTATTGCTTAAATCTAACCAAGTACTTTTGCTGTGTAAGTGAAATTAAAAGTAAGTGTTTAGAAATGCTATTTTGTAAGTAAATTGTTTGCCTGTGACGAGCGGTAACTGCACGTTTTCTGTGAACGTTTATTTTGAAAAGACACTCCGAGCAGAAAGTGACACATCTCAAACTCACGCTAGAGACAAAACTAGAGCCCCAAACTGAAAGCCCTGATTCAAAAATATTACTTTTATCATTTTGAATAATTAATAAACAATTTGGTTTATCAATAAGTGGTAGGATACGACTCCTGAAACTGCTGTGAAGCGATCGACTAGAGAGAAGTCACACTGTTGAACATTGCTGTTACAACGTTTTATCTACTTTTGTTCATTTGCATCAATCAAAGGATTTTACATTAGCTAAAATACATTTGCCAGTATTGTAGAATTTCCAGTCAAATGGCCGTGGAGATCCTTCTCCACGTGTCTTTAGCATGTTGTATTTGTGTGCTCTAGTTCTGGCCGTACTCTGTAATAGAGCTGTCAATAACTAAAGTGTTGCTAAAGGGCTTTGGAGAGTATTGTGAGGACCCAAAGCTCGCTGACGTTTCTCCTGCAGCTGCCCAGCAGCGTGGCAGACGGACGGCTCGGACCTGACGTGTTGACAGGTCTTCTGAGAGGCCATGCCGGTGTCACAGCAGAGAGAGCCCTAAAGGGGAGTCTGTCACGCGGGCTGACGTGTCGTCCCAGCACAGAAACATGATCCAGAAATGAAAAAGGCTCCGAAGGAAAACATGGTTACAACAGACACATTTCTGAATGTGTGATACAAGTGAATACATGTGGCCTATAAATGATATCAACTTAGTTCAGTTCTACACACAACTGCACCTCTTCTTCTAAAAAGGCAACACAGCATACAGTTTATTACAACCAGCTGCACACATGCAGATATAAGATCCCTGCTTTAAATCTAACCCTTGTGAATCTCATCATATTAGGTTTTTTTTACTTTGGCAATTAGGTCAAAGATGTGCTTATTCATCTCTTTTTGGAGGCTGTAGCTTGTGACGCTTATGAATTGCATTGCATCATAATTATTGGTGTCTGTAATATAGACACATTTCAATCTAAAAGAAAATACTGAAAGACTATTTCCAGTTTGTTTTCAATGAATCTTTCTCTTTTGTTTGAACCCTCTTTCGTAAAGCATCTGGCTGCCTCGGTGTTGAAATGCTCTTTTGAAGTTCTTTTCAGTGTGTCAAGTAATACTACAGGCGAGTATTTGTGACAGCTGTTAATCAAGCTAAACTTGCTTTTCTCTTTCTGTCTCCTCAGGATGGTGGTCTCTAGTGCTGAGCTCTGACAGGGTGGAGGATCTTCTCCAAATTCAGATCAACTGTCGTCACTTCAGCGCTGTCTGGCTACTCCTATCCAATGGAATTAGACATCATTGCTTAATTATTACTGATCTGGCAGCTGACTGACTTTTCAGCACTAATAAACTGCTTTGAGTCTGATACTAGAAGACCAGAAAGAAAGAAAGAAAGAAAAAGGCACCATACCTTTGAGGCAACCGGTGGAATAAATCTCAATAGATTTGAACTAAAAGACTTTTAGTGCCAAATTTCCTCGTTCCAAGATGGATGAAACACATAACAACAGGACTGCCTTGGCTAAAGGGGCCAAGGACATCGCTAAAGAAGCAAAGAGGCACGCTGCCAAAAATTTAAGCAAAGCCGTCGACCGCGCCTCAGACGAATACTCGACTCATCGCAGCTACAACCGCTTCCAGAACGAGGACGAAGAAGAGAACAACCGCAACACGTACGGTCAGCAAGACGGCCACTACGGCGACAACGCAGCCAACGACGACGAGGACGGGGCCTCGAGCGACGCCACGGAGGGCCACGACGACGAAGACGAGATCTACGAGGGGGAGTACCAGGGCGTGCCGGCCCACAACGACGGGAAGCCGCGGGACGGCCAGGTGGCGCTGGGCCAGCCGGTTTCCGACAGCCTGAAGAGCCGCAAGGAGCTGGAAAATGAGAGACAGTCGGACGAGGAGGAGCTCGCCCAGCAGTACGAGCTGATCATGCAGGAGTGCGGCCACGGGAGATTCCAGTGGCAGCTGTTCTTCGTCCTCGGGCTGGCGCTCATGTCGGACGGCGTGGAGGTGTTCGTGGTGGGCTTCGTCCTGCCCAGCGCCGAGACGGACATGTGTGTCCCCAACTCTGGTGCCGGATGGCTTGGTGAGCATTTGCATTTACAGTCAGACACTTTCCTGAGTTGTTTGTATTTGTACACAGACACGAGTCCCACCTTGAAAATCCTGCTTTTGCTGCAGTGATGTAGACGTGGACCCCAGTGCACCCTGACATCACTGTTGGGCGTGGTTACAAAAGCTCCCGTATCAACCAGAGATAGTAGAGAACCACTTCTTTCCATCGTGGTGTTGATACTCTTTAAAACACCTGTTTTCTCAATCAGCTTCTTAATATGAGCGATGGGGTCCAAGAACACTGTTGTTTATTTCACATGAGAGATTTTTCTTTGTGTTTTTTTTAATTGGTTTAATTGGTTTACCGTGTTCTTTGGTTAAGTTTAGCACGTTAGCATGCTTACATTTGCTAATTGGCACAAACACAGAGTAAAGATGGCCGACATCGTCTTCCCTAGAAGACAGCTGTTGGGCTGTTTGCGTGTGTTGACCGCCGTGCCAATCAAAGTCCTGATGATGCTGATTCAAGCCTTTTTGATTGTTGCGTATTAAGTCATGTATATTTAAGAAATAAGATTTTGAATCAGGTTTTCAGGGGCATCTGTTTGTGTTTATGAAATTTGAGAAATCAGCAACCTGCTGACAATGCGTGTTGTTTCTGACACGCAGCGCTGCGCATGGAGACACATGCAACTGTAGTGTCGTTGCTTTAGGAGCTCACCAGAGGGTTGTCATGGCACCAGGTATTTGGATACTTGAGTGGGAGGTGTCGATGGATCTCTCCCACACTAAAAGGGAAGGTTGTGTGTTTGTGTGCCACTGATGTGTCTGTGTGTGCGATTTAGCTTCATTATTTGTCTCTCCAATATCAAAAATAGCTGCCGGGCGTGTTTCTTAATATACTGTATGTGTGTCTATGTTTAGTGTAACATTAAAGCGTTAGTCAAGTTTATTTATCGAGCACACTTCATACTCAATGTGCTTTAAAATGAAAAGGCAAAGATCGTACACAACTACACATATTAGATAAGATGATATTACACCGTGCTTTAAAATAAAAAGCAAAAGAAAGAGTCAAAGATCATATAATAAAACATATTATATAAGAAGATATTACATCTATGAAAGCATACAAGATAAGAAAATAAAATAAGATGCTTTTAGGGAATAATAGTAATAATAATAATAATAATGATTCTAAAATAAATGTCTTACCTGTGAACCCAACGCTTAAAACCTAAAAGCTTTAAAAAATATATGCTTTTAGTCATTTACCATTTCAAATAAATCACCTTTATTTTCTTTTCATTATATGTCTGCGTGGTTTTATAACCCACAAGAGAATGCCTTCCATTTACATTTTTTGGGAGTAGGATAGTTTATTATTCACCCAGATTTCACCCATATTCTGACTCATCTCTCAGTGGGAGACAGGAGGGAGAGAATAGCAAGAATGAGTCATTTTTCCAACTCACTCACACACACACCGCAGAAGTAAAGGATGTGTGTGTGTGTGTGTGTGTGTGTGTGTATGTATGTGCTCACTTGTGAATGTGGTTAAGACTCAGAAACACCGAACCAACATCAAAGAACTAGCTGAGTGTTGCGTCGCCTCCATGTCGCCTGTGTCTTGGCCAAACAGTTGCACTTGAACATAAAATGTTTTTTATGTTTTCCACGTAATCATGAACAAGGAAGTGTAAAGACTGTAAAAGTCCACACAGAGCAGCTGGATGGGGCCAATAAACACACATCGTTTGAACTGTGGAGGAGCGACGTAGAGACGCCGTAAACGGCTCTGGTAGCGCCAGCGACCTGTTAATCATCTTGTAGCCCCGCCCTAAAGCATACACTGCTTTGAGACCATAAACTCATGCTCTGATTCGCTTAAGCTGAACAGCCAATCAGAGGGATTTCTTTCATCGAGGGGCTCCGCCGCCAACGAGGGCCGATCAGTGCGGGACACACCACTAATATTAGGGTCACAGACGCTCTCCGACGGCTCAACGTTGGTTACATAATATAACTGATTGGTGTTTTTTTCTCCGTGAAGGTCAGAGAGTCTATTAGTGATCAATTAGAGCCTCTTCAGTGGAACATCTGGCAGGAACAAAGACTCACGAGAGAAATAATAAAATAAAGAGAATGATACAGAGATCATCCAGCAGAGTCAAATGTGATTACAGCACAATATTTAGCTCAAATTACACAGCATGATCTAATGTTTGAGCATTAAGGGGCTTTGCATAATTCATCCACGTTAAATGATTGCAAATAATGGAAGTACAGTGTAATATTCATGGGAACACAATCAGCTGCAGCAGCAGAGTATCTAAAGCAGCAGACTGGTAGTGGAGGTTTATTTTGGCTGGATCATGTTCTCTGTGTTACATCAACAACTTATACAGAAATAGATATTGATTAGGCAGGACGGGGTTTTCCATCCACATGAAGCTGGAACAGTTTGAGGTGAGGACTACAGCCGGGAAGTGTTTGTGTGTGTGTGGGGGGGGGGGTTATGTGCTGTTGTGAGGGTCCGACAAACACTTAGTTTGAAGCTTACTGACCCCTTTAATCTGAAATATTTTGGGGGAATTGGAGCATATTTTAAAATGCATCAACCATGAACATTTATATGAATTGTTTTAAAGCATTTTTAACAGCCTTTGCAAAGAGGAAATGTAAATTGACCAGGCAGCAACCTCCGGTGTCTTAAAGCTGCATTCTCTCTAGTGACCATCAGGGGGCGACTCCTCTGGTTCTATAGAAGTCTAGTCTAAAATGACTCTACTTCTCTCTTGATTTATTCCCTCAGTAAACATTGTAAACATGAGTTTATGGTCTCAATCTCTAGTTTCAAGTCTTCAAAATGTTTCTCAAGTAAAGGTACAGAAGTATTATCAGCAAAATGTACTTTAAGTATCGGAAGTATAAGTACTCGGTATGTAGACTGACTCGTTTTAAAACTGATATATTATTATGAAGTAACATCATATTTTGTTCATATTACTAATGAATTTGTGTACGACCATTGCAATATTGTGGTTCATCAATGTTGAGGCAACTTTAACTCTGTGTTCTGCTGGGTAGGTTAGCAGTATAGTACTGCATCATATCATATACAAGCATACATATACATATGTAAAAAGTAACTAGTAGTGTCAAATTAATGTAGGGGAATATATCAAAATTGTACTTCAGTACAGCACTCGAATATACAGTATGTACTTAATTACCTTTCTTTTAAAAAGGATGTAAATGCTGCAATATGATGCTTTTACATTAATATATCCACTGGACATGATTTGATTTGTTTTCCTTCTTTATTATCATCTCTAGTATTCCTCTCCATAATCTACTCCAAATACTGCCCCATTCCCCTCCACATAGCTTTCCCTTTAATACAACAGAAGAGGTGAGATGTTATCCAGATACGGGATGTTCCAGGTCTTTTTTTCTTCTTCTGCTCTCCTCCCCTCGTCTGTCCTCTCTGTTACCCTCCTGCTGTAATCCCTCTCTTACACTCTCTGTGTGTCTCACAGCCAATGCAGGTGATCTGAAGATATAGGAACTGGAGTTAATCTCTGCAGCATTGTGCTTCGCTGCAGTTTAGCCACGGTAGACTGGCTCACGTAGCTCCGCCGAGAAAGAGAGGGAGGGCTGCTTTTTATACACACCTCCTATCACTCACCTCCCCTCCCTCTCCCTCTCCCTCTCTTTTCCCTTCCACCATATAAGGCTTTATTTCGTCTGCTGCTGTTCTCCTGCACCACAGTTAGCATCTTGAGGACGCTCGGTTAAAAAAAAACAAAAAACGTGCCAGAGTGAAGACCTCGAGTGCTCGGTAATCGATGGCAATCTTTGTTTGTTTTTCTGCTTCGTGTGTTGCGGTTGCTTCTCCAGTGCAATCACGAGCGCCATCGACAGCTGATGTTGTAATAAAAAGGCTCTTCTGCAGCCTGACATTAGCTAATTAACAAATCCAGGGACAACAACATTCGCTTCCTCCTCTTCCAGTCCCTTTTCTCTTCTCTTTCTCCTTCACAACAAAGCACCAGGATCTATTCACCCGCTCACTGTCCAGGCACAGGTCGTTCAGCGTCAACGATGGAGCAGTTCTACGTGAACAAGAGGCTGAATTCATTCTGTAGGCTCGTGATCACAACTTCTTAAGGAAAGTATTTAGGAGACTTATTGACCAAATGATCATCAGTAAATTGTTCCATCTGGTGGTCGACTCACACAGTGCTAAGTGATCAAAATCTTTACTGTTGAGAGAAAACACGTATCTCCGAAGTGAAATCTTAAATGTCTCAGTTTGAACATAATGCACACGATGAATTATTAAATAAACAGTATTTCGATGCCATGATTAGGGGGCATTAGTTGGAAATGCTACCGCAGCAGGAAACTAACTCCAATGCAACAACTTGGACTTGTTTTGTGCGATGTACAAAATCACTCCCGCTTGAAAAGTTTCAATAATTCTGGTCTTTGTCAGCTGTCGAATTTATTTAAAACTAAAATAAAAACACAAAACAAAAATTTCCTCCAGCTATTAGTTGCGTCTGTTCGTCTCTACAGTAAATTGTGTCTCCAGTCTTTACTCTGCAGCTGAACCCATCCTGCTGATTGGACAATGAATCTTTTTTCCTCCATGAGAGTGGATTCTATCCAGCCTGGCTGGTCTTTGTGGTCCACATGTGTGCTACTGCTATAGTGTCTCACAGATGTTTTTAACGCTACAATTTGTTCTCGTGTTGTCAACACGTACAGTAAAAGAGTGTTGTCAGTGAACGCCCCCGTTTAGAAAACAAATCAGCAGGTGTCGATGTAATTAATACCCGAGGAATGTGCTGTGCTCCCGGGGGTCTGCTCTCCCCCCTCCTCCCCCCTCCTCTGCTCTCATTCCCTGCTGTAACCCACCTGCCAATCACACAGCGTCCTCTGGGAAATCCCCTCATCTGTTGAGCTCCTGCAGCTCTCACATTATGTTCTGAAAGTTTCCCGCCGAGGAAATTAGCGCTTGATTCTGCAGACGTCTGTCCGTCTCCTCTCGTCCGTGTCTGGACGCTGCACGGCGGCGTGGAGAGAAAACAGAACAGAAATCCGTCAGGAGAGAATTACACTTGAACATAAGAGTTAATTACTATAGAGAGGGGGGGGGGGGGGGGGGGGGTGTAGCATGCATGGAGACTGCTGGACATTTTTAAGAGTTAGCTGATCCCTCTGGATGCAGAAAAGCTGCACAGTGTACCGGTAAAACGAGCAGAAACATCGTCCGCTGGGAGCTTCTGCTTTAGAAAATGATTAATTTCAGGTGAGCTCAGTACAACTTTACTGAGAGTTGTTAAGGCGTGGCATCAAACCACAGTATTTCTGCTGGATGGATTTTACAAGTATTTAAAGGTTCGCACCTTCGTCTTGTCCTCCCCTGTGGCGAGGAGACCACCCCCACCAGGAGGAGAGCGATGGACTCCCAACCAATCAATTCAGCCAGCAGAAACCCACAGCAGCGCCCGGGAGTCCCAGCTTTGTCCAGGGCCGGTGGAGCGTTGACCTGTGTAACGGCAGCGACAGAAAGTCTGCTGAACCGGGCTAACCGGGCTGTTTTCTCGTTTCTCCCACTTTCAGATTTAATCCAATAAACACACTATCAAAACACACACACACACACACACACACACACACACACACACACACACACACACACCCTGTACCTTCAACCGAACTGGACACAGCGTCGCGGTCATTGAATTCACTGCACAATATGTGAAGACACGGTGGGAGGACCGTTTTAGGTAAAGATGTAATTGTTTTGAGGTTGATTACACCTTAAAAGCCTGTTTTTGTGGTGGTGGACACAAGATATTTAGTTAAATGTGCTACATGAGGCCAAACAGTTCAACACAGCTCCACTGCTTCCTACTGGCCCTCTCTCATTTCAACAGAAGTCACGAGGCTAGTGCTGGTTTGAAGGTCTGACCTGAGTTTGAACCCTGTGGAAAAATCACAAATCCAATCTCAGAAAGATTCATAATGCGTCTCAGATGCCTCATCAACCCCCCCACACTACCCTCCCCCTTTATTACACATACAAACCCAGTGAAAAGGAGCGCCGTAAAACAAATGAGCCGGTGCTACCAGATAGCATCTTGATGCATTGTTTACACCGATCAAAAGGCGTCACCGGTTTGTGCAGAATGCAGCCGTTTTGATATTCACTTTGATATATGTAAACCAGCTGTATGGTGGAGCCTGCTCTTTATATCCTGCTGCCAAAAGGAGAGCCTCCCCTGCAGCAGCTGTGCATAGATAGATCCGGTGGCTGTCACCTGTAATGAATCACTTGCTCTCAGCATCATGTCTGCGTTTCTTGATAAGACCTTCTACTTCCAGCGTATCGGTCCCATCGCCTCAAACACGGAGGGGAGAAGAAGAAAAAAAAGTCTTCCTTTTCCTCCGTCTGCGTTCTTTCTGGTGCTTCCTCTTCAAACATCTCCCCCCTCCAAAACGCATTAGCATTTTTATTAGCACGTAGAGAGTAAAGTGGATTATTTACCGGCCTGACAACCCCCCCCCCCACCCTTCTCCACCAGCCCCTCCTTTATGCTGCACGGGGGACAGGAAGAGAAACGACCCCCGACTTCCTGCGTAAAAGAAGCATCAGCAGCCAGAGACGAACGCTTTAAAAGCAAAGCTGCAACAAACGGCTGTTTCCTCCACCGTCACTTTAAATCACCAGTCGTTTCAGAGAGTCAAATCTTCATTATACCGAAAGAGAGGTTTCAGCCTGGTGCCACTAAATGGCTTTTGAAAGACACGGCAACTTCTCGAGTCATTCTATCACTTGAGTCATTTCACTAACATTTTCTGCAAGGTAAACCCAGCCGAGTGAATATGCTCTGCTCAGAGCTCTCGACGTAGATTAATGCTCGGAGCAAGTGAGGAAGAGCAAGTGATATATAAACAGTGACGAAGACTACTTACGGTGGGCGGAGCTGGGCAGGATGTGGATGGGTCAGACAAACACAGGACTTTCACTGAGGAGACCAGTGTCCAGTGTCCCGTGTGAAACCAAAAGTGTTATTACTTATTTGGATGTTACATTAGTGATGTTTGTGTTGTGTTTTCTGTTCTTATGCTACGTTGTTTACGTACGTTTTGTAGGCCCAACCATGAGTTTTTTTCGTAATCATTTCACGTGAACGTGGCGGAATGTCCTTAGGAGCTGTATTTAACATTCTGACCATTAATATAGCAGCAAACAAACTATTGTCTTTGTAAAGATATAGAGGAGTAATCCTCTGAGCAGAGAATGAAGTCGCTCTCCATCTGTAGGTGTTGTTATCAGAGCTTCTCCTAGCTTTGTTGCCATGCAGCGCGTGCTTTTAGTGCATGTGAGCGTGCCCCACTGGTTTTCTTACCAATTATTGAACTTTTATGGCGAAACGTGCCTACATTGTAAAACATGGAATTTGGGAGACAATAAAAACAGATTTCAGAGGGCCCTAATATAAGATAAATGAAATGCAAACACAAGTCCCACGTAGAATAAAGCTTCTGTTGAAGCACGTTATTGCCTGTGCACATTAGGTGTAACGTAACCCTTTTACACTCTGTAGTTTTATCATGCAATGTGGATCAACAATGCTTGCTACCAGACACTGACCCTGCTAACCCAGTCTCATGATTACAGTAAAGCAAAGCAAAACTCCATCTTGCGTCCACTCAGAGGACATGGTTGATCTACTGTGTTGTTGTGCTCCAAGCTCAACTTATCGATCCCAGCTCTGCCACAGACGTACATTTTGATGTGGTCCTCAGTGTTCCGTCGATAACTGGGAAACAACAGAAACAATTTCCGTCTGAGCTCTGTTACTCCACTGATGCACTTGGAAAGCACCACTTAACGCTTCAGCCGGTGTTTAGCTGTGTGTGTGTGTGTGTGTGTGTGTGTGTGTGTGCGCGCGTGTGTGTGTGTCCAAGACTAATGCAATCCTAGACCATGAATACCGGCAGTGCCGCCAGTTGTCAGACCAATCTAACTCTACAAATGTCTTTAATTAATGTCTAATGGACATGTAGCCTTTCTATACTGTGCAACTGTATCACGGGGCCTGTGCTACGCTACGTTAGCTTTATTCTGCAGAAATGTTAAAGCTTGGAGGAAACTGGCACTTCTGAATTGATCCTCAGCACCTGCTTTGAAACAATTACCAAATACTAAAGAATTGAATTGTGATAAAGAGAGTTATCACCCGACTTTGCTCTTCTCTTAACTCTACTGTTTTGATTCACTCTCACGGCTCTCATCAGTCTTGTTTCTACGCACCATTCGACTCCCGATGGTTGAGATCGTTTACTCTCTCTCTCTGCTTCCAGGTAGCATCGTGTATCTGGGGATGATGTTTGGCGCCTTCTTTTGGGGCGGCCTGTCAGACAGGGTGGGACGTAAACAGTGCCTGCTGATATCCCTGTCTGTCAACGGCTTCTTCGCCTTCCTGTCCTCCTTCGTCCAGGGCTACAGTATGTTCCTCGTCTGCCGCATGGTGTCCGGATTCGGGTGAGTTCTCATCTCTTGAATATTGCCGTCTCCCTTCCTCCAAAGTCAAAGCACACAACAGGAGGTTATTCTAACGGCCTGAGTGTGTGTGTGCGTGTGTGTGTGTGTGTGTGTGTGTGTGTGTGGGTGGAGGGGTGGAGGGATGGAGGGATGGGAGGGCGAAACAAAGCGAAAAAACAAAACATCTGCAGAAAACAGTAAATGAACATCTGTGTGTTTGAGAGCTGGTGTGATCCGCTCGGCTGAACACGGCTTTGATAAATGACCTCGCTGGTCATATATGACTCATAAAGGTCAACTACATATTAAACGTCAAGCTGCAGAGCAAGACAATACACAGAATATATATATACACACACACACACACACTGTATATATATTGTGTTTGTACCACTACATTTTTAATTGGACCAGCAGTGATGACTTGAGCTCACGTAGGTTCATGGTGAGCTTCAGAATATATTAATCACAACTAATGTAATCTGAAGCTCCAGGTGAGCTTCAGGCCCTGAAAAGCCTGAGGGCCTTCATGCGGTTGGTTAAAAAAACACTTTCCTATTCTTATCTTCATTTTCAACGTTTCCTCAGACAATTTTGGCTTGATATTTTACAAAAAGTTACTTACTACTAAAAGCAACATGCGTTAATTTCCGCTCGTTACATGCATACGGTCTTTTCAAAATAAACCTCTGTCTTCACAGGAAACTACTTACTTTCATAATTGTTTTAACCCAAACCACGATCTTTTCCTAAACCTAGCTAAGTTGTTTCCTGTGAAGACGGAAGTTTATTTTGAAAAGACTGTATGCATGTAACGGGTGGAAATCGAGTGGAACACAAAAAAATGAGTAGAAACTGTTTGTAAGATATCATACGAACCTTTGTATGAGGATCTATAGCTGAAGTAAAGAAAAATGGTGATATAGTTTATCTATACATGTATTATCCTATAATCAGTCAAACAGGATAACGTCAACATTATAACATAGCGTTGTGTGTGTATTTCAGCCTCAAAAAGAAATAAAATATACAATCTATAAGAGAAAGACTGTGATAACAGCAGACCAAGTGACTCATAGAACCGGTCTGAACCACTCGGATACTGTGGTCACACCGAAGATGTATCGGTGAAGGTGGTAAGTTCTCCTAAATCTCCTCAAAAGGAATCTGTTTGTGCGAGTTCTTCTTACGTGAGACACACTGCATCTGTTCGAGAGAGCTGTCAAACTCAAGAAATGATAAAAAAACATTTTGTTTTCAGTTTGTTTTTATTTGAGTGTGTATGTGTTGCATATCTGCCTCCATTACAACCCACCGGTCCGGTCTGTTCTTCGTGTTCTGGCAGCAGAATCTCCTGATGTGCTCTCAGCTCACTTGTGTTTAGTTACCAGTAAACCCAGTAAACTCTATCTGAGTCCAAAGCAAACAGCTTAATGGCTCTGCGTTACATTTTTAATGAGCAGCTTTTGGCTTTTATTTCATCACTTAAATCTCGATCTGCATGCGTGTGTGTGTGTGTGTGTATACTCATGACGGGGGTTGAAGAGATTCATGATCGTACGTTTACTTTTGGGAATATGTAACACTTTGAGTTTTTAAATCTTTTTATACAGCCGAATACGATCCGGCATCAAGTGTTTGACTAGACTCTGCTTGTCTCATTAACATTTTTCCTCACCTCATTAACTTTGCTTCCATCAAGCTGCCGCGACAAATAGAGAAAAAAAAAAGAGAATCAAACTGTCAATTTGTCAAATCGTGATCGGCTTCGCAGTGGCCTTCATACAGAATTACTCAGAAAGACTTCAACTAGAGATCTCAAAATCTGCACAGTCGGTATTTTCTATTAAAGGCACAAACAAATTGGAGTTCTCTTCAGTTGCATGTCAAAACGTCCCTCAGATCTTTATTCATTTTCTATCAAATTGAGTTTAAAGGAGAATCATGAATTTTTGTATATTATGAACCGTTATAAACTAATCAAACCACACAGCTGTTACCGGTTGCATCCGGTTCTTTCTTATGTGTGTAGTGAACAGTATTTGTATAATGCTTGTTGTATGTGATATACAGTATTATTATTCACCTGCATGGGGACTGGGGTTGAACATTATTGAGGTTTGTGTTTATTACAAACGGTCCTTGTTAAATAAAGTTGTAAAAATGAAACAAAAATAAAGTTTACAGCAACTTTGTTGTTGAAATCTATATTTTTTAAATAGAGTTAATTAAAGAAAACGAAGAAGCTGTGTCACACTGAATATAGCAGTGTATTGTTTTATAATGCTGAAAGATCTCTTTAATGGAAACAAACAATGAAAAACAGAATCCGTCTCTCTGTCTGCTGCACACTTTGAAACATCCTTTTTGATTTTCGCTGTGGTTCAGCTCCTCATTGATCTCTTTTTGTTCAATTCACTCACCGTATTGTTGAAACTCTGAAGCTGTGAAACAACAAACCAGTTGGACAGAAGGACACAATCACATTAAAGACACGGGGCCATTGAACATAAAGGGAGACATTCTCACATCTGGACCCTGGACTCTTGAAGTGTGAGGGAAAGTGAAGATACATACTTGTTCTACGGTGCTTTTCTATATTTCCGTTGTTTAGTTGACAAAAACAATATTTTCCTCCAAACAAATGTCGAGCTGAAGGTGGAGACTGTCGCTGCGTCCTCATTCAGGGATCTTTCCCGTCACGTGGTTTTAATTTCATTCTGCTGATATCTGTTCACACATGGCCGCCTGCTGGCCGAGACAAAGTCACTTTCAAAGTTAGAAGTAAGAGATTTTATAAAAAAGTTTAAAATCCGGTTTCTCCTTGATGATCAAAGTGAGTGATAATTCTGTGCAACACTTTGTCACATCAGATAATGAGTTCACGGATTTCATCAAAGTTACAAATGATTTTTTGTAGCCATGAATCTGTTTTGCATCTCCATAAATATTAGTCACACACACACACACACACACACACACACACACACACACACACACACACACTAATGTAATTATGACAAGCATTCATAGCTCATTACAGTCAACTCTTTTTTTTTTTTTGCAGGATCGGCGGAGCGGTGCCGATCGTATTCTCCTACTTCGCGGAGGTGTTGGCTCGGGAGAAGAGAGGAGAGCATCTGAGCTGGCTGTGCATGTTCTGGATGATCGGAGGAATTTATGCCTCGGCCATGGCCTGGGCCATCATCCCACACTATGGTGAGCGACAACTCCGACCCAACGCATGAGTCACGGCGATGCCACGCTGACGTGAGCGCCAAAAAAACAGCACTTTTTGAGTCATTAGAGACTTTTTCTTCATCAGTGTTGCTGCGATTTACTCCTCGTCTCATCAAATGGTCTTAAAGTTTGGAGACTTGGAGAGAATTTATTTGTGCAGCACTAAAGAACAGTAAAACAAGGACAAAACAGTAAGAGAGGCATGAAAAATACTTTGAAAAGTAACTAGAATTCATACCACAACAGCTTATTAAATGAGACAATTAAAACAATGACAATCGGTTAAAAGAAAGTTCTGAGTTTGTTTTTAAAGATGATGCAGCGGTACTTCTCCAGGAAGTCCAGTTGGACCAATCGACCTCACTCACATCTTGTCAAATACTGACTCTAGGTCAGCGGCCTTTGCCGTTTGATACCGACCCACCGAGGCAACCTTTAAGCGTCCGTATGAGACACATAAGGCTTTCAACTAACTCCAATATAAACCCATCTGTGTCTTTATTAGACGCTCACAGAAACAGCCGCAGTATAAAGAGAGACAAAGTCTACTTATGAAGGAGATCGAGGTGGATGATCGGGTCAAACTAACGCAGACTTTCACCCAGTAAAACACGCTGTTTGTGTCCCGTGAACGTTCAGAAGCAACGTAACGGAAGAGTTATACGTCTCCTACCAAAGTCAGCAACACTCTCGTTACTTGCATACAAACTGACGGCACATTACTTTTCATAGGTTTAGCTACGAATGCTGGATGAGACCAGCCTGACAGTTACGTAACAAATGTTCTTATTTTGACCTAAAACACGATCTTTCCTGAAGCTAACCAAGCTAACCTAAAAACTAAGTTAACATTGGAAGTTTATTTTGAAAAGCCACTGTATTAAAGATGCACCGATACTGATATCGGAACGATACTGACTCAAATAGCTGGGGCCAATCTGCTCAATTTAAATCTATGTTTATATACTATATTACATTATGCACTGGTATTTTACTTCTTAGGAAAGTAACCTCTAAGTCAAGCCTGATGTTCCCTTACATGATTAAAATAATATAATAAATATAATAATCTCAGTCACTTCCACACGGTGAAACTCACATCTTATTAATGAACTGGTATCGATATCAATACAGGAAACGTCCCATCGGCGCCTCCACAGACTGTATTTGTGTCACGAGCTGAAACTGTGTGTTTCCTTTGAAAGTTTATTTTGAAAATACACGACGCATGTACGTCCAAAACTGACGCTAGAGGGGACACTAGAGCGTCACAGTTCGAAGCGTCTGGAGACACTGAGACCAAACGTCAGTATTTGGTGAGTCTGGAGCGAGAATGTCAACGAAACACTTGACTCTCGACCTCGTGCTCTTGCGTCTATTTGATTGGCCACGATGAGGCTGCGTCACGCCGCAGAAAAGGTTGAGCCTCAATGTACATTAACTTTCAGCTCTGCAGAGGTCCCCCCCCCCCCCCCCCCATCAAGAATCCCCCGCATCACTAGTTCAAAACATTACCGCAAATAGAGACGGCAATAAAGTTTGAGTCGGCGGTGTGGCTCTTCTGTTTTTATGGTGCTCCCCGCTGTACCGATGCACACGCAGCCGCAGCACGATAGCTGCAGGGTTGCATTGCAAACACATTTTCCGAATCATGGGGCTGGATTTAGAAAAGGCCCTCCAGGGTGCACAGGAACACAAAGCAGGTGGCAGCGTAGGTAGAGGCTCCGACAATAGCAGCAAAGGAGCATATGTCGGCCCACACAGTAAATATGAAGGCCTTTTAAATTCAGTGGGTGGGGGAGGCACAGCTGTCAGACGTCGCTTTTCACCATTTTTTTTTTACCAAAACAGGGTCGCAATCCTCACATGAGGTCCACAATCAGCGTTCATTTCATGTTATTTCATGTGAAAAATGTCGGAGGTAAAACTAGATTCACGAGGGAGGGAAACATAAAAGGTCGCAGCGAGGGAGGATGAACAGAGAAAAGGGAGGAGGTGTGTGTCAGAGGATGAGAACAAAATGAGTGAAATGAAATCAATCTGGTGTGTAGGGGACGAGGAAAGAGGAGCAGAGGAAGAGATTAGGAGGACAAGCGGGAAAGGAGAGGTGGGGGGGGGGGGTGATTTATGTGGCCGGTGTCAGGGATAATCGAAAGGTGAGGGGACACAGCAGAGCAAAGAGAGAGGGAGGGAGGAAAGAAAGAAAGTGTGAAGGAGAGGATGAGTGAAGAGGAAGGGTTTCTTTGTTTGCCTTTTTTTCTTTCAGGGCTGTGTTCATCATCAGGAGCGTGTGACTCTATAATGCAAGTTAATTAAGTTCCTTATCTAGAATAAAGTCATGACCCAGAGAGAAAACATCACATTCTCTGCAGGAGGAAACATCTGTGCTGTTTCAGTTCGGCTACTTCTCTTAGTGCTCTTGCAGTACACTGTGTACACTTACTTCAAACACGGCTGTTATCGGAAAAGAAGATTGCAACATTACCGCTTCTCTTTCTTCTTCTTCTTCTTCTTCTTCTAAATCAACCGGGCGGAGCATCACCGGCAGCATTTGTCAGCAGCCAAAATATCGCCATTGTTGCTCACTTGACATTTGTATTATAATTGAATGCAGATGTAAATATACTATATTACTATACTAAATATACGCCACCTTTTCCACCACTTTTTACAAAGTTGGGTGGTCCCTTCCCCCCCGTTACGTAGCCACGATGGCGACCATTGAGGGTGAGAAGTGTCCAGCGTTATGAATTCACCGTCCGGTCACTCATAGTATACTTTCTTTTGCCATTCTTGGCAGTGTGAACACACTTAATACAGAAGCTTCAGGGGATTTTCAGAATAAAAATCATTTTCCATTCACTTAATTTAAGTTATAAATCTTAAGAGTCTTGTCCTGCTTGAATTGGCGACACCCGCCATAGAATATGACCATATAGACTGTATGAGAGAAGTAGACGTAGTCGTCGTGACGTCGCCCGTATACGTCTCTGGCAAGAGACCTGTCAATCACCGTGTAGCCCCGCCCCTAAAGCATACCCTGCTTTGTGGTCTGTTTGACTCTAAATGGACCATAATGTACTAAATGAACATCATGCTGTATTGAAGAAGACTGTAAACTAGAGATTGAGACCATAAACTCATGTTTACAATGTTTACTGAGGGAATAAATCAAGAGAGAAGTAGAGTCATTTTCTCAAAGACTTCTATACAACCAGAGGAGTCGCCCCCTGATGGACATTAGAGAGAATGCAGCTTTAAGACAGACAGATTAATTTTAATACTACATGTCCCAGAATTCTGCGGGCTGCAAACACTTGTTGAGCAGAAACATATAGCAGCTGGTGTATCTGTTTACAGTGCAGCCAAACAGTCGACTTGCATCATAGTTGTTGGGTTTTTGTTTTTTTTGCTGCGTCATTGTACAGCGAGCAATGCAGAATAAGGGTGTGTCAGGCTGTAGACTGTGCCTCAAAATGACCTCCCTGTGATGGGAACAGAGAGGGCAGCGTAATGCAGAACAGCTCATCTGTTTCTGTTCGCTGCTCTGAAGCTCTGCGCTCAGGAGACGTTGGTACAAACCGGTGACTAGGATTTTAAAACTATGACCGGGACACTTCTGATTTGTTTTGACTGTGTTGAAAATTTCGTATCGCAGACGATGAACAAAACCATTGAAACGTGAGATGCACGTCGGCTGTTATCGCACAAAAACATTGTGTTTTCTTTCCTTCACAGTAAAAGCTTTTCACACTATGAAGCTCATGTCTACGAGTATTCGCGTCTCATTTTCTGGCTCTGAAGTAAAGCTAAAGATATAAGTTTTCAACACGAAGGCTCTCTGTCTGTCGTCACAAACTTTATTCAGGCGAGTGAGCGTTCGAGTGCCGGCCGCGTCTCATAATTGAGGTCAATTGATTAGACGTCACTGTTTCAACACGTTTCTTTTTTCTCCAAGACGCAGCGGTGTGTGGGTAGCAGGTTCCGCCGCAGTGCTCTTTACATCGATTGGTGGACAAAGGCCAGATAACTCTGTGTGTGTGTGTGTGTGTGTGTGTGTGTGTGTGTGTGTGTGTGTGTGTCATTCTGTCTTTCTTAAGGTGTTAAGAATGTGATACAGTAAAAGAACGGTTAAAAATAAAATCACGCAGCCTGTGTTTTATATATTTCATTACGTGTGTGTGTGTGTGTGTGTGTGTGTGTGTGTGTGTGTGTGTCTTGCAGTGTGAGTGTGATTTGCCAGTTTGCCTTTCTGTGTTTTCATTAACAGCATTGAACAATGGCCAAGGACAGTGTGTGTGTGTGTGTGTGTGTGTGTGTGTGTGTGAGAGTCTCAGCCGTGCTCACTTACTGTAGAATAGGAACATAAATCTTGCTGAGTATCTGAATCAGTCAGCCATCTCCTCCAGTCCATTAAAGCTATAATCCCCCTAATGAGGTTTGTACTGGTACAGGCCGGAGCAGCACCACAGGCCACACACACACACACACACACACACACACACACACACACACACACACACACACACACACACACACACACACACACACACACATTAACATACTTTCTTGTTGCTGATTCGATGAATCAGACTCCGCTGTGTGAAATAAATTTAGACTCACGCTGAAAATGCTTTGTCACATATTGATCATCGGCATGTTCACCCAGTGAACCGGTGTTTGTGTCCCGTGTGAAACCAAAAATTGATTTTTACTGACATTATTATGTCACATGTTACACCACTTAATTTAAGCCAGACTGTGATGAATGTTCTAACCCTGACCAAGTCAATTTGTTGCCTAAATCTAACACAACATTAACCATCAACAAACCTTCTGCATCAGGATACGACGCAGAAAGCTTCCCTCGGTCAAAAATATGAGTTGAGATGAGATCACGTTGGGTCACCACACTTTAAATCCTCCTGATTTCAATCTGCTTTACAGTAGTTTATATGTTTTTCTATACTTTTCTTTAATAATAATACCTTTTTTATAGCGCTTAAAAAGGTACTTAAAGGCACTTTACATGGTAAAAACAAGACCAGTAAAAGCAATAACTATAAAAACAAAGCAAATGAATGTCATTAATAATATATATTATTATATTACATTACATTATCCTGGTCTGGGAGTTGCTTAAAAATATCTTATTCAGCATTCGGTTTGCACTTAGCTCCACCTTCTCTTGTCACTTCTGGCTGCAAAAAAACAAGATGGCGACTGCAAAAATGCCAAACTAAAGGGGTCAAACCCAAAGTCCACAAACCAACAGCTGACGTCACGGTGACCACATCAACTTCTTATATACAGACAAATATAATAACCTATACCGAGCTTATTCTACTTCACTGGAAGAAATGTGTCCTTTTCTAATTTCTGTTGCGATTAATGAAACGATTCAGGCGAGAAAATGACGAGTGAGAAAAAAAGGAGAGAGAGAGAAAGAGAGAGAGAGAGAGAGAGAGAGAGAGAGAGAGAGAGAGAGAGAGAGAGAGAGGGGAAGAAGTTGACCTGCAGGTTAATTCATTTCATCAGCTTGTGGCAGAAACATCATGCATGTTTTGTCCGTGACTGAAACTTAAAACCTTCAGTCCGTCCAACCTTGAAAGAAAGAAAGAGCTACACGTGAGTTTTTATGTGCTTGTTTTATTCATGTCTGGTGTTATGATAATTAAAATAAATGTGTGTGTCTTGTGCTTCTCTGTGCAGGCTGGAGTTTCAGCATGGGTTCGGCCTACCAGTTCCACAGCTGGAGGGTGTTTGTGGTGGTGTGTGCGCTGCCGTGTGTCTCTGCAGTGGTGGCTCTCACTTTTATGCCGGAGAGTCCTCGCTTCTTCCTGGAGGTGAGAGGAAGAGAGAGAGAGAGAGAGAGAGAGAGAGAGAGAGAGAGAGAGAGAGAGAGAGAGAGAGAGAGAGAGAGAGAGGGAGAGAGAGAGACAGAGAGAGAGAGAGAGAGAGAGAGAGACAGAGACAGAGGACATTGTGATGCAGCATGGCAGCTCTTAATCACAGTGATTCTTATAGATATCAGAGAACATCAAAGCCTTTGTGGAGTAACTTTATTTTCTTAATTTAAAATAAATGCAGTCATAAATTGCATTTTCTTTGAAAGCTTTTGAAACTGTGAGGTGACAGGAGTTCAGGTGAAAGGGACAGACGCATGCCGGTGAAGTTTGAATCATAGTTTGATAAAGTTTGACTGCTGATAAGAGCGTCTCACCAACACGGTCCGCAGTTGGAGCTGCAGCCGTGACGCACACAATCTGTGGACACGGACGTGATTTCAGATTCAGTGTGACTTACACTTCCCAAGCGCGTCCTTATCTCTGATTCCTCCTGAATAAACGTCCATAAATCTGCTCAGAAATCCTGTGAGAAAGAGGCTCTATTATAACTCCAGAACTCTCCAGAGAATCGTCACATTTTGAAGTTCAAAAGTACAAAAAAAGGTTCTTTTCCTGAAGCACAACTCAAGATTTTCATCCAGCACAAAGAGATCAACATAAGTGGAGGTCATTTTTTACTAAAGACTGCGTCCCTTATGTCCTCGTAGAGAGGACAGTAAAACTAAAAGTGCACCTCGGTCTCAATTTCACGGAGCTCACTCAACAAATAAAGTCTGTCCTCCTCTGGAGTGACATAAAACCTTCCGGTTTTTAGAGCTAATGCTAATGTTCCTGAGTGTAACTGTGCACACAGGCATCTTTTGTTTAAGTTACAGTTGTCTCTATGCACGGCTACATTGCAAGCAGGAGCTGCTAATGGCTAATTCGGTGTGCTTTTTGTCAAAATGTAAAGCCCACAATGTTGTCAGGTGGAGGGGGTTGGCCACTGTGCCAGCATTAATGTCATTTGCAGCCATAGTACATACATATAAATTTGTATTTGCTTAAAAATATAGAAGCAAACCTGAACAATGAGAGTATAAATAGAAGTTAAAGTCCCCCGGGGGACGACGAATGAGATCCTGATGTGTGTTCACACTCACACATCATGTGACTTCACTGTCCCTCTAGACGGGTAAACACGACGAGGCCTGGATGGTGCTCAAACAAATCCACGACACCAACATGCGAGCCCGCGGGGAGCCGGAGAGAGTCTTCACCGTGAGTACACGCCGGGCCCCTCCGCCACTTGTCGTCATTGCTGCTGCTTGTAAACGCCATCGGCCGGGGTGACAGAGCGGTGTCTCCCCCTGCAGGTGAACAGGATCAAGACCCCCAGGCAGCTGGACGAGCTGGTGGAGATGCAGAACGAGTCGGCCAACCCGGTTCTCAAAGTCCTCTTCAAGATCAAGACCGAGCTCAGAGGAGTACGCTTCCTGTTTATTCTGTCCTGGTTTGTTTTATTCTTTTTACGAGATATAGATTGAGTAGAACTATTTCCCCTTTTATTACAGATCTGGTTGACTTTCATGAGATGCTTCAACTACCCAGTGAAAGACAACACCATCAAGCTGGCTGTAGTCTGGTTCACTCTGTCCTTTGGGTAAGAGATGTCCTCAACAGCTCAACTTCTCTATATTGTGATTGTATGCTTCTGTCATGTTGAACGATGCTATATATATATATATACAGTATATGTAGTGATATATAGTGATATACTGTATATATATATATATATATGTGTGTGTGTGTGTGTGTGTGTCACCATAGATGTCACTACTTTCCAGCTAAATAACAGTTTTGGTGAGGTGCTTAGCACTGAGGCAGATGCTCTCTCACTTACATCCTCCTGATGGATGTTGAGGTTTGATTGGACAGAGAGAACTATTTGATAGAAGGTGACTTCTTGTCAGTCTTTTAAGATTAAAAAGAGACCGCAGTAAGCTGTTGTACTACAAGACAAATACTCACTGTTAGTGATGCAACAAGAAGCTTCAGCCTTTTGTAATTAATGTTTTATTAATATTTTATAAATATTTTGTTCAAAACCACCTCAGGTATGTAAGACACTGCAGAGGAGGAAACAGCAGCAAAAATCTGACTTATTGACCTTTTGTTCCATCACAAACTTTACAGTCTGGATGCCAATACGCTTATTTAGGAGTCGGCACCATTTTCATGTGTGTGTGACTTTTTTTAGTTTGAGTTTTTCGTTCTAAGAACAGAACATGTTGTATGCTGTACAGATTGTGTAGCCCTCTGAGGCAAATTTTGGGTTAAGCTGTCGGTGTGTGTGTGTGTGTGTGTGTGTGTGTGTGTGTGTGTGTGTTTTTACAGGTACTACGGGCTCTCTGTGTGGTTCCCTGACGTCATCAAGCACCTCCAGGCCGACGAGTACGCCTCCAGAGTGAAGATCCACAACAATGAACGCATTGAAGACTTCACCTTCAACTTCACCCTGGAGAACCAGATCCACAGAAACGGGGTCTTTCTAAATGACAGGTAAAAAAAGAATGTGGACTTGGACTTCAGTATACTCCCCCGGCTCCTTCAGACGAATGGATTCATGATTAAGAAAAGCCGCTGCAGTGATCTGAACCCGTGAGCCTCCCTGGTTACAGTGTTGTGGTTAAAAGCCTCTCGTCCCGTTGTGGGACAGCGGTGCTATCCGTCATTCCCGCAAACAGCACTACTCTGCTGGTAATATGTATTCTGCCGCCTTTATCTCCCCCACCACCAGGAAATTAAAAGCTTTATCTCTCTCTCTCTCTCTCTCTCTCTCTCTCTCTCTCTCTCTCTCTCTCTCTCTCTCACGACACACTCACACCTTTTCCTCCTGGTTCTGATTCACACAAAGGCCAGAGAGGAGATGCGCTGTTTTGGTTTTCCATCCTCTCTGTTTATTAAGCGATTAAATCAAGAACATGATACCGTGCACAGCAGCAGATCATATGGATCACTTACAGTCTGGTGAGCGCTCTCATATTACTGTAGACATGCTGCAGGATGGACGCACTAATCCTACGTTAAGTAAAGTACTCTGGGACAAGTAAAAGTCCTGCATTTAAAGTTTTAAATGTACAATGTTAGCAGTAAAATGTACAGGATGGTCCATTTCAGATTGTTACGTTATATACAATATTAACATTTTCTTACTAACATAGACGTGCTGGTGGCTTTTTCTACTGTTCGATAGTTGAATCTATAAAGATGCATCATATTTTGTAATAAGATCATTTGTCTTGTTTGTAAAATCTATCTGTAAAGTAACTAGTAACTATAGATGAAGTCAAATAAATGTGGAATTATGTGCAATATGTTCAACTGAAATGCAGAGGGGCACAAATGTAAATTAGCATACAATGTAAATACTTAAGTGAAGTACAAGTACTGCAAATGTGTTCTTACGTCCAACTTTCTTGCTAGATTTAGCAACTTTTGGATCTAGCGCCGTTAGCTTCTTTCCTTTGAAAAGAGTTGGGAACAGGATAGTTTTTAAAATCGAGCTTACTCTAGCTTTCTTAAGATTAACGACCCTGCCTTTAAATTTACTTTTGGTTTCACACGGGACCCAAACAGCAGCCTCCTGGGTGAAAGTCCTGTGTTTGTGTTGTTCTACATGGACCTCCTACGTCGTAAGAAACGTTTCACTCGTAAGTCGTAAGTCGCTTGAGGCAGCGCTGGTTGGGACTAAAGACTACAAGTTTGAAAATGAAGAATATCTGGAGGAGTGAAGTTAGTAAGAAGTGAGCTAACCAGACCTCTAGCTGCTCATCGCTGCTGCAGGCTAACAGCTGGAGGCTCCGTTAGCTGCTACTAGCATAAAACGCTCAAATCTGCAACTGTCGGCGTTGGAGTTGCATTGTGGGTAATGTAGGCGCCAGGTTTTGACACGGGAGAAGAATGCGTGGTTAAAAAAAATAATTATGTCAAAGATTTTTATCTTTTTTTTAAACTATCCATTTAGCATTTAATTCAATAGCATCACCTTTAACTCAGAAATATAATCCTGTTTTATTGATTCATTTGATTGATTATATATATACGTATATATATATATACGTATATATATATATATATACATATATATATATATACGTATATATATATATATACGTATATATATCTCCTCTTCACAGGTTCATCGGTATGAAGTTCAAGGCAGTCACATTCATCGACTCCTCTTTCCTCAACTGCTATTTTGAAGATGTCTCCTCCTTAGGATCCTACTTCAAAAACTGTACCTTTGTAGACTCCTTCTTCTACAACACGGGTGAGTCTTCGCCTGCAGAATCACCCACAGTCACAGCACACAGTTCCTCCCAGTACTCCCAAAAAAATGCTATTGTACTGCGGGTGGCTTACACATAAGTCTCACTGAGTCTATGCCTGACAGTTCATTTTGGGTTTAACGTCCGAGCTTCTGGGGGAAGAAAGAATGGGTTTGAGCGTTTATGGCTGTGCTTTTGTTATTCCACTAAATTACTGCTTAACCTCGCTGCCCCGGCACAGATTGCCTCTCTGAACTCAGGCGACTGGCGTTAACAAAGAAAACTGAGGCGGGCTGGGCTGCAGAGCATTTGAAAATGTCAATTTCTAACAGCGCAAACACTCCCGGAGGGATGCTTTTTACCGTATCTGATGTTTTAGATGCATGCAAAAATTCAAACGGCGAGGAACATGAACATGATTCTTTGAAGAGCTGGATTTTAATCTCCAAAATGTGATCTTTTTTCTTCTCCCTTCGTCACTTGTTTTGGTACCAAAGCATCTGCAGAAGCATTCAAAACATAAACCCAGACTATGGAATAAAAATGCAATTCAATCATTCTTGGTGGCTGACAAAAAAAAAAAAACTCAGAGCAAGAAGAAAAGGAAAAGCAGAGCAGACATTTGAAATGTTCTTAGAGGAACAGGAGCTGAATCAGACCTTGTGGGAGCGCACGGTGGAAAAATAGTTCCCTCCAGCGCTCCGGAAAAAGAGCTGAACGTGGAAACAGTAAGGGCACGTCAGGTTGCTGGTAATGCCCCATGGGAAATGAAGTCTCTTTGCCCCCGGCAATGTGTCTCTAGAGAGCAGAGGAGGAAATAGAGGGAGGGGGGAGTGCGTCATGAGAGCAGAGGTGAGAGCAGGGAAGGTTTTCTCTTCACTGCAGCAGCTGAAGTTTATTAATACACATTTTCTATTAAGGGAGAGAGCCCACAGACATTTTAACTATTCAGATTATTTAGTACATACTGTGAGTATCCTAATGCATGTTCATATTAATTCAATTTTAAAATGCCTTAACAGTGTAAGACTTTATTTAGGTCATGATTAACCAGAAAGCTACATTTAGATTAAAGGAACAGTTCGACATTTTGGGGACCGGAGGAGCAGAGAGGAGAAGCTCTGCTCCTGTAGGAGGAGGAGGAGACTCTGCTGCTGCTGCCGGGAGCTGAGCTCTCCTCCTGCTGGAGGATCTGGGTATGTCCACGGTGGACCGGCCTCTGCTGGAGGATCTGGGTCTGTCCACGGTGGACCAGGTCTCTGCTGGAGGATCTGGGTCTGTCCACAGTGGACCAGTCTCTGCTGGAAGATCTGGGTCTGTCCACGGTGGACCGGTCTCTGCTGGAGGATCTGGGTCTGTCCACGGTGGACCAGGTCTCTGCTGGAAGATCTGGGTCTGTCCACGGTGGACCGGTCTCTGCTGGAGGATCTGGGTCTGTCCACGGTGGACCGGTCTCTGCTGGAGGATCTGGGTCTGTCCACGATGGACCGGTCTCTGCTGGAGTCTGAGCTGAAGGAGTTTCTGGTGAACCTGCATGAGTTCATCTGATTTCACCAGAATCCGACCCGGTGGCACCGATGACGAGCATTAAGAATAACTCTATAGAAATAGACCATCTTCTCTCTGATGGTCTATTTACTGATAGAGGTCTGATAGAGGATCAGGATTGGTTTCAGATCCAGTCAAAAGTGCCTCACAGTAATTTTAAACGCAGTATGAAAACTCAACGCTTGTCTCTCAATTTTACAGATATTGACGACGCCAAACTTACAAATTCCAGAGTGATCAACAGCTCCTTCCACCACAACAAGACAGGCTGTCAGATGACATTCGACGACGACTACAGCGCCTACTGGGTCTACTTTGTCAACTTCCTGGGAACGCTGGCCGTGCTGCCAGGAAACATCGTCTCGGCCCTCCTCATGGACAAAATAGGACGTCTCAGCATGTTAGGTATGACATAACGGTCTCTATGAAGAGCTGCTTTTTTTCCTCCTGCTGCATCTTTTGCGTCCGAGACGTGACAGGCGTGTGTCGCGTTGTGTCCCGCAGGAGGCTCCATGGTGCTGTCAGGCATCAGCTGCTTCTTCCTGTGGTTCGGCACCAGCGAGTCCATGATGATCTTCATGCTCTGCCTCTACAACGGCCTCAGCATCTCCGCCTGGAACTCCCTGGATGTGGTCACCACCGAGCTGTACCCAACAGACAGGAGGTCAGTCATAGGAATATATGCGCGAGAAGGTCTGTGATTCATCAAATGAATCCTGGAGAAAGATTTTAGTCAAATAATTCATCTACTAGTTCTGAAAAAGGCCAACAGCTGAGGATTGTGTTCCAGAAAAGCCACCATGTTCTTCTGCTGTAGAACAATTGAATCCTGAGCAATTTACAATTAAAAAAACTGCTTTAAATTCTGACCCTCTCTTGCATCTGTGTCTCCTTGTCTCCTTGTTTCCAGGGGAACAGGCTTTGGCTTCTGTAACGCCATGTGTAAGCTGGCAGCGGTGCTGGGCAACCTGATCTTTGGCTCGCTGGTTGGCATCACCAAGGCCATCCCCATCCTGATGGCGTCGTCTGTGTTGGTTGGCGGCGGGCTGGTGGGGCTCCGACTGCCAGACACTCGCGCCAATGTCCTCATGTAAACCTCGACACGGAACAGCGTGTTGTTCACCAGGTGTTTACTCAGCTTACTGAATAAATAATCAGTCATGGACTCTGATTCATTTGAATATCACCGAAACAATCATTGCCGCCATCCATCTTGTTTTTTTTATTATTTGATGAATGATGTTCTCAAACAAGTACCTGGACAAGCGATTGTTATTCTGTTCTATCTGAGTAAAATACCTGGTAAATAATACAGATTAATGAAATGAGCCGTAGATATAGAGAGTCCAGAAAACAAGCGGTGATTAAAACTCTGTATATCAGCAGCTCACTAGCTGTTTCACACATGCGACCCACTAATGCATGTGTCAAAGCTGCAAAAGGCTTGGACTGCCCTCAACCGTCCTCTTCGGAGTCCTGCTCAGATGAAAGGAATAGTTTGACATTTTTGGAAATGCGCTTGTTCAAAGCTCATACTAGCAGCCAGTTAGCTTAGCATAAAGGCTGGAAGCATACGGAAGTGCTAGTACGGCTCTGTCCAATGGTGGAGGAACAAAATCTGCCTCCCGGCATCTCTAAAGCTCTGTTTGTTTAAACGACTAAAATACATTGTTGTGAGCAGCTTCATGTAGGAACTATTTTCTTTCAACCATAGTTTTTACATGAAACTGCTCTCAACAAGGTCTGTGGATTATCTTGAGTTACCGGGTCATGATTACTGGAAAGAGAGCTGTTGAGTTCTTAAAATGTATTTTTTAACACTTTCAGCATCATAAGCAGAGTGTTTTCTAGACCCATGATATTGGAGAGAAGGCAGACATTCCTACGGCTGTTATCTCGAACACTTACCAACTCACTCCAAAACAATCTAGACTGATAAATAGCTCGACAGGTACAAAAAAAAACATGTATTTTTGATTTTGGGGTGAACTGTCCCTTTAAGCCTTTACAAAAAAGACACGTTCAGACAACAGATTGTGGTTTTATGAGCCAGACTATTTCTTGGTCAGGTGCAGAGCCAGGCTAGCTTTTTCCCTCTGCTTCCAGTCTTTATGCTAAGCTAAGCTAGTTGGACAGACATGTGACACAGTTCATTTGGTTTAAGTCCCAAGTTGTTCTTTCTCGGTCAAGTTGAGGCAAGTCACAGGTTATTTAAGTCAAGTAAAGTCAAGATACTTCAGTATTACCTTCAGTATCCTGTCTTTACAAAGAGAAGATACAAGGTATTAATACCTGTCTAGTAATGATATTAACAGCAAATATATCTAAACAGTTCAAAAAGTATGAGAAATTATTGAAATTGTATATTTTGTTTGAATTTATAAAAGCTTATTTATTTGTTAATTTCATCTCAATAACCCCCCCCCAAACACATGACAGTGCTATTCCCATTTCTAAATGTTCTATAACTGAAAACATGAAATGAGCAAAGTCTCAAGTCAGCTGACAAGTCTTAATTAAGCTTCCAAGTCATTTAATTTTCTCTGAAATCAAGTTGCAAGTCATGAAAACAGTGACTCGAGTCGACTCAAGTCCAAGTCACAATGACTCGAGTCGTCATCTGTGTAACTGGCTGCTGTCAGTAACTTTATCTTTGATGTAATCTTCTCTTATGACGTTCAACAAAATGTTCAAAAACTATTCCAAATCATTTTGTAACAGTCTTTTTTGTGATTACGCTTGTTTACATGTAAAGCTATATATTTAGTAATTTATGTATTTATAGTATTTATGTTATTTATTGCTTCACCGGTGTGCTCTTGACCTCCGCTTCTACACCTGAGATCAGAACTCCACTGATGGTTGACCACGTTCAAGCCTTTTGCTGCAACTTGCAAGAATGACAAGGCCATAATTTTAAAAAAATTAAATAAATCTATAACAATATCGTAGTTTAGTCAAAACCGGCAACTTCAGCAGCTACATTTCTAAAGTGAAAAGAAGTTTACATTTTCTGCTTTTTACAGTAAGAGACTTTTGAGATTGGAAACCTTTTTGTCTGAATGCTTCCTCTCTCCCTCTCTTGTGTCTGTGTCGTGTTCGTCTTGTGGCACCGAGCTCACCGCGAAGGGCTTTTGCTCTCCGTTGCAATCCGATCTTGTCAAGAAGAATTTATACTCTGCTGTTATAATATGCTCTCCTCCTTGTTTTTTCTGTCTCACCGTCTTGGTTTCCTCATCGTGTCTTGTCCTCTTGCTCTGTTTATCTCCTCCTGCCTTGCTGCTGCTGCTCCCTCCAAAACTCAAAGGCCTTTCTCAAATGTCGTGCCTCTCTCTCCATTGAGCCCGTCTCTCCTTCCAAACCTTTGCAGGAAGCTTTGCTGCTCTGTCCTGCTCTCATCTCTTGATACTGCAGTGTGTGTGTGTGTATATGTGTGTGTGTGTGTGTGTGTGTGTGTATGTGTGGGTGTGTGTGTGTCCAGACAAACCCTTACAAGATCCCAACCCAGTCGCAAAAATGTTGGCATTGTACGTTTTTTTGCAAACAACATAACATCTTGGATGCTGACGTTTCTGAACCAAAAATAACTTTCATAAATATGTATTAACGTTGGGAAATGATTAGTTTCAACAACATAACGTCACAACGTAATGTAACAACTTAACGTGACAACGTAATACGTAACGTTACTACGTTACGTTACAACGTAACAACTTAACAATGTGACATGACAGCGTAACATGACAGCATAACAATGTAACAACTTAACAACATAGCAACGTGACACGTGACATCGTGACAATGTGACAGCGTAATGCGGCAGCTTAGCGTGACAGCGTAACATAACAATATGACAATGTGACAGCATAACGTGATATTCAATGCAACAGCTTAATGCGGAAGCTTAACATGACGGCGGAAAGTGACAATGGAACAACGTGACAGCGTAACGTTACAACTGTAACAACATAGCATTACATAGCGTTGACAGCGCAGCGTAACAGATTAACGTCCCAAATAAGTACTACTAATATAATAACAACAACAACTAAAAAAATTAGCTGACTTATTTATATAGCTTTTCATAAAAAGCAAAAATCATGATCACTGTTGGTTTAACATTGGACACAAACAATGGTCTCCTGTGTTTGGTATTTTAAAAGTCCTATATTTGTTTGTTCCATCCAATACTCTTCCACCATTAGTGGACATTATTGCTTGTTATACTCGTTACAATACCACATGACTTTCAATAACGGTCACTCGATATACTACGTCACTTGCTCTGACCGTATGCAAAAACACTGACGTATCAATAGTTTACAGAAACGCACATTGCCAACACTTGTTCCTGGCGACTTGGCTGTCTTCTGTGTGGAAATCCAAGTCGTTTTTTGTTTTTTGTTTTTATACCTGGGAAGTGTTTTTAGAGGATTTGAACTACATGATGAAGTGAAATTAAAAGCCATGCTTAAAGGATCAGTTCACCCAATTTCCAAAAATACATATTTACTAACTATACAGATCATGACCATAGTTGTTGAGATATTTTAGTCTGGACTGTGACGTATCTTTCTAGAAACAGTGTCCTGGTTCCTCTGGATGATCAACAGAACACACTGTGAACGGACTTCATAGAGACTATTTCCTTCATAGAAAGAAGAGCCTGTAAAAACTATTGAGAGTGAGGTCTGTGGATTATCCAAATTCCATGTTTCAATGTTGCACCTCAAATAAAACTCCATTCACCTGCATTGTAATGAGTTGGAAGCAGAAATGTCAGACGGATATCTGGACAAATAAAACTACCTTCGTGGCTTCAAACCAACTCAGCTAAATAAGAAAATACATTTTTATTGGGATTTGGGTGAACAGAGCTTTTAAAACCTTTAATGAATTAAACTCTTGCTGCTACAATGTTTAAAAAAAGGCATTAGATAATTCGTAAAATGTTCACTTCTGGGTTTGTTCAATCATAGAAAAATACAGTTATTCTGAAATCTGTTTTACGATGATATTTAGTGTCAACATGCAGAATGTGATGTTCTGTTGCCATATTTCTGAATAGCAAATGTGTGCAGTACACGACCTCCTCCATGCAGCTATTTCCTTTTTTAAGATTACAGTTTTTTGGACTGGAATGCAACCGTTTCAATCAGTTTTCTCCTGATGTTTGATGCTTTATCTCTGCGCGTCACCTCCACCTGTGCTGACACCCTTCATCCCTTTTTCCAAAAAAAAAAGAAGAAGATCCTGCATGTTTGTTACTGAAGTCCTTCTGTTGTGTGTGTGCTTTTTTTCCATTTTGGTGTCTTTCGCTGTTTCCTCTGCGGGGGAGTGGGGGGGGGGGGGGGGGGGGGGTGGGGGTGACAGACATGTGATTCCCGAGTCAAAGGTGAATGTATCATTCTCGTGTGTTGTCAGATGTGTTGTGGACAGGTGTTCATTATACTGAGTTGACTTCTAGGTCATTGTGAAAGGGCATGCTCGTGGTGAGATGACTGTATGTACTGCAAGATGTTATCCAGCAGAGGGCTGGGGTGTCGAATCTGTGAAGGTTTCCAGTTAGATTCTGAACCAGAATTATGACTTTCAGATTCATGAACCTCTGCTGTGAAACAATATGTAGAGGTGTGTGTAAAAAAAACAACACTATTACCTGTCCTTGATATGATTTATTTTGATAAGAAAAGGCTCAAGTGAACGCGGTGTAAAGGTGGATTCCTCTGGTGTGTTTACACGTTGAATAAAGAGTTTCATTTGAACAGCTGTGGAGCTTTACTCACTGTGTTCAGTGTCTGAATGTGCTTGCACCCCTTTACACCAGCAGAGGGCCCCATTCATATATAAAATAGACCATGACGTGCTTCATTTATGTAAGTGAGTTCCATTAGTTTTTATAACTTGTGACTAACTTTATGACGGCTCACTGTTGAGTGTTCCTGTTTGTTTTGACGCCATTTTACAGGAAATGTTTAAAAGTCTTTGGTTTGGATTATTTGACATCAGTGGTTGGTCTGGTCCATGCAAACCACAGGGGCCAACTGGGGCCAGACTGGGCTGATCTTTTCGAGGGGCCTCTTAAATTCCCAAATAAATCACAACAATTTAAGCCCTCTTGTAGAAGCTTCATCGACCCATGTATCTCTTATTTGCATTTTCAGAATATTTTTTTTTTTTACCGTTAATGTTATTTTGTACATTCGAGGGGTTTTACACTAACACAAAAGACTTAAATAACATGTTTAATTAAGGGGAATGTCCCAATTTTATCTAAAAGCATGCAGGTGATCCATCAAAAAGCCTTAACAAGACAGGTTTACAGAACAATATAAGATGACGGTCACACGATCAACTCCTCTATCACATTTAAACACTAAAACATATTTAAAGTGATAACAAATATATTGTTTAAATTGCCCGTCAAGCTAGCTGGCTTACTAAGCTAGCTAGCTCAACACCCTGGGCTCATATGGGCTCACATGGACTGGTTAAAATGCTAATTTTTGGTTAATAGTGTTTGAAAAAGAAATGCTACAATAGCAGATAAAATGTGATCATTTGTGATCGATTGCTCAACAATCAACTATTTTAAAGTTTAAAGTAGCTTTTTTGTAACAGACACTCGTATATATTTAGACCTATTTATATTTAGTAGCCTCAGACGTGTTTCCAAACAAATAAAGTCACAAATAAATAATTTCAGGAACCTGTTTTTTCCAGTTCTATATATGTCTGATAGTGTGTGTGTGTGTGTGTGTGTGTGTGTGTGTGTGTGTGTGTGTGTGTGTGTGTGTATGTATGTATGTGTGTCACCCTACATCCTGCTGATTGGCAGGAAATACCAACTCCCCCGGTGGAGTTGGTATTTCCTTCAGTGCTAGTTTAATGATTAATTCTTCTCTTGAGGGATTCAAAAGATGAGATAAACAAAGCAATCGAAACAAACAAATCAATCGAAATCTTATATTATTATATCATATATATATATTGTATATACTGAGGCTAAATGAGGCTATATGTAGAATTTCTAAATTGTAGAGATTGTACATATAGTTTGGCTGTAGGAAGAGGGATTCACACTAAATCATCCAAGTAAACATTAAACACAACATCAGACGTAGTAAAGTTTATGTTTTACTCATCATAGCTCCACATGTGATAACAGGAATACAGAAAGTACACAGCAGACTAGTTTTCTAAAGTCAGTCTGTTTCATGTTATTCCTTGTCAGCTATGAACTTCAAGCATAATTCAACTCAAATATGAAAAAAAAATACTTTTGTGTTATTTTTGTCCCCCAAGCTCTACAGAATGAAAATATTACAAAAACAATCACACACAAAACCATTAATGATCAAGTGTTTGATACATACATGCATTCTGTCTTTTCATTATTTACACTGGTAAACACACATTAACATATTTACCATCTTCTCATTCCCTCTCTCTGACTCACACACATGTAAACTTTATTCTAAAGAGAGCACATTTAATGCAACACATACGTTGGCCCATTGCTTGTTTATCATAAGTACAATCGGGGTCCTTTTGCTTTCTCTTTGGATTCCAGCCACAGAGAAAATCTCCCTCTTAATCTGCTGCACAATTAAAACCAGTTTTTGGTTCAGGCCCCTCTTACACAGACAGGCTGAGGGTCTTGCCTTTAAAACCCCTGAAGTAAAGCGTGGCTCCTGTAGACTTGGACATGAGGACGAAGAGGAAGGGGTCCAGACAGGCATGGAGGCAGCACAAACACACCGCCACTTGAAAGTGCACGTACAAACTCTCCGTCCCGTCCGCGAACAGCTGCACGTAGTGGACGAAGTGCAGGAGTCCGGCGGGAGCGAAGCACAGCAGGAAGATGACGAACATCAGCGAGCTGGCCTTGATGTACATCGTCCAGTCGTGGTGCGATCGGTTGAGCTCGCACACGATCCGGCCGTAGCACACGACCGTGACCACCAGCGGCGCCAGGAGGCCGAAGACGGTCAGAATCAGGTTGTAGTAGACCAGGAAGGAGTGGGATTCGTAGCCCAGGGGCAAGACGTCGTGGCAGGTGATGCGGCCGACCTCGGGGAGCCAGTAGCTCTGCTGGACGAGCAGTTCGGGGATGACAGCGGCGCCAAACACCCCCCACACGGCCACCGTGACCCAGGCCGTGAACATCCTCTTGGGGAGGGTCTTGTACATGAACGGGTACACCAAGGCCAGGTAGCGCTTGACGCTGATGCAGGCCAGTGTCTGGGCCGAGCAGTAGAGGTTTCCGTAGAAACAGGCCGTGACCACCCGACAGGCGGCCTCCCCGAGCACCCAGTGGTTTCCGTGGAAATGGTAGTGGGCCTTGAAGAAGAGGGAGAGGAGGAGGAAGAGGTCGGAGACGGCCAGGCTGCAGTAGAGGATGGCGGAGGACACCGTCCTGATCTTGGAGGGCAGCGTGCACAAGATGGCGATGTTGGCCGGGATCCCGATGGCAACGACCAGCATATAAACGATGGGGATGACCCGCGTGCTCAGAGGCCCGCGGAGGTACCCGACTGTGCCGTTGCTTAGGGACTGCAGTGCTGGAGCGGGATGAGATGAAATGGGAGCTTGAGTCCCATTGAGCACTGGAAAGAGTTTGGGCTGATGGATGAGGATCCCTTCAAATGTTCTGGGCACAGCAACCTTAGAGCTGTTCATCTGGACTTTGTTTCTCCTGTTCCCTGCAACAACAACAAGAAAATGCAAAAGTGAATGACGTTTTTCATAAGATTTATTATAGTATTATGCAATTTTATGCAAAACCAGTTTTACTACACAAGTTGTGTTTTTTCTGTGGTTGAAGGAGTGCTCACATCCTTGTTTAAGTGTGATAAGTTAAAAGTCAAACATTCAACATCAACACATAAAGGAAACACTTCTTCCTTCAGTTTATCACAAACATTCAACATCAACACATAAAGGAAGCACTTCATCCTTCAGTTTAAGATGTATAAGTATAAGATGGAAATACTCATGTAAAGTACAAGTACCTTACATTTTTACTTAAGTACAGTACTTGAGTAAATGTACTTAGTTACTTTCCACCACCACTGATTCAACTTTAACTTAGAAACGACTTAATCAAGGATCACTTAATTTCTTCATAATCAGCAAATGAACATACAGTTAATCATCACTGTAAGTAATAAGATCAAAGCTGTGAAGGTGAATGTTTCAGAATAAGTAAATTGTAAAGTAAAATATATAACACAGAAGTTTTAATCTTTAACTCACCTTTCCTTTGAAGAGAACCACTCCTACAGAGAACAGCAACCAGTAGAAAGAGAAGAAGCTTCCCCATTTTCTTTCCTCGGCGTTTATTAACAGCACTGTAACAATCTCACTTCTCTCGTCTAATACTTGACGCTCAGCCTCACATGTGCTATTGTCGCCTCCGTCTGCTGCTGCTCTGTTGGCGTTCTAACGTCACAAACACCTCCCCAAACCCACAGAGTAAGAAAACAAAAAAAACAAAACTTGACATCATCTCTGCTTCAACAGGAATGTGGGTTGTCTTTGGTTTCTGTTTTAACATGCACAGTGTGCAGTGACGCCTCCACACATGGTCTTTGTCACTCTGTAGCTCTACACCCTGTTTTATGAGATTCATATCAGCCGTAACCTATTGCTTCTTTTTCATTTGACCCTGAAATGAGTCCTTGCTGTATGTTACTGTAAATCAACTTAAATGGAGACGAGGCACGTTCGGAAACTTTGGGGTTTTTGTTGTCTGATGCCTGGAGGGATGTAGAGTGAGGTAATATTCTGGAAGGGGGCCCTGGTTCAGCAAGGAAATGTCTGCCTGAAGATGATAAGCTTGTCCGAACATGAGCACTTTTATTTAGTCTTCACTTCCCCTGTTCTTTTTTTTGGAGATATGTATGTTATTTTAGTCATTATGATGACAAACTATCAAAGTATTGAGTTAGCATCTACAAATACTGTGTAGCTTGCTCAATATTTTGACTTAGTACTTTGTATGTCAAAAAAATACTTTGTTTGTCAAAATAATGACTTAGTATTTGGTATTTTCTAATTATGTTTTACTTAGTTTCACTAAATAATGACTTAGTATGTCAAAATACTGACCAAATATTGAAAAATAATGACATATTATCAAAATAATGAGTTAGTGTGTCAAAATGAAGTTTGGAATTATGATGACTTTATTCATCACATTGGCGAAAATGGGCTTCCATAGATATTCTTCAGTAGAACTCATATTTTGGTACATAACCCCTTAACATGTTGGGACCTGCTTAACTTGTCAAAAATCGCACATGTGGACAAAATAACTGCAGTCATATTTACATGTTCCTCGACATATACGGGTGTATGTGTCTTTTATGGTAACTTTAGTTCAGGTTTTTCAGGTTTTCTCAATCTTACTTTTATATTTACAGATCTTTATCTGCTTGAATAGTCATCTAAATGTTTTTATTTGCATATTCCAGTTTTATTATTCAAGCCTCATCTGAGGCAGGAACAGCTGATCACAGATGGGAGCCTCATCTTGTTTTCATCCAATCTGTTTATCAGATACGTGAGAGGAGATGTTTTCAGTACCAGCATCTGTTTGACCTCATTCAGATCCACCAGAGACCCTTCCTCGCCTCAGACGTCATCGCTGACACGGAGCTGAAAGCATCCCGGATGACTCAAACTGAGAAACAAATAAATGCATCTGCTCGTCGCCACAAACAAGAAACAAGAAACATGAATATGTTTGAGGAGAAGCAGCAAAAAGACAAAGAGGTTAAGTAAACGGGAAGATACAACAACAGAGTCATCCAAGTAATTTGTTACCATTTTAAAACAGTTATTCATTTGTAAGCATGAACACAAATGAAAGCAATATTAATTGACAGTGAAATAAACAGAAATCACACATCTATTTCAGGCCTGCTTCCTTTCTGCTCAGAAGGCTCATCTGTTTCCTGTATAGAAGTCATTGTACGCCACAATACTGCTTTTTGTTTCTTATTGTACAAACAAGCAAGAAATGAAGCTCTAGCGCAAGTTCAGACAGGAAGACTATCCCCTCATGCTTAGGCTTAAAGGCCTTTCTCCATACGGCTCTCCCACTAGCAGCACACACTCTATACCGGCTGTCACTGTCAGAGGTGTCATAGACTCAATCAGCTGTTAGTCAGCCGGGTCGCCCTCAGCCAATAGCGCTCAGGCACACCCTCTTCGTCAGCCTATCAGCATGCTGCTGTCTACTTTTAAAGGTGCTGCATCCCCGCTGCCAGCGTCTGCTGCTGTTTCATGCGACCCTCCTCCTCCCCAGCACCATCTGTCTTCGCCGATTCAGCACTCCATCATCATCATCTCCAGCCAATTCCAGCCGATCCTCCAGCCACCACCACCAGTGTCTGGACTCCTCGGGGGGATTGATATTGTTGCCGCTCAGGGCAATCACAACTCGATCACAAATCTCCTCGGCGAGTTCAAGCGCCAAATAATTTCTGCGTAACTAATTAATGCATCATTCCGTCATAATAAAATGTTAACTACTAATCAGTCACTTGTCTCTCCTGATTGAAATAGCTTTTTTACGACTTTGGGGTCTGGATTTCAGAGAGAAAGAATGTGTTACTGAGCGTGTGAGGAGGAACTGAGATGACTTATATATATATATATATAGAAGACTTACAGTAAATAGTCCTATAAGGGCCTGATGCCAAATGAAGCTGTCAGGTTATTATAAATAAAAAAGCAACCTTTTTGCTTGTCTTGTCCATTAGAAAATGTTAGAAAGAAGCCTGTTATTCTCCACAAGAGGGTGACATCCCCCTTCATTATCACACTGTTTCATTTCAGGGCTTTTTGTACTGTAGACGCCACTTAATCACCTTTTCTTTTTGTTTTGTTTTAACTTAAAGCTCCGAATACAACACTGCTGCCACAGTATTTACATGTTATGTGAAATTAATCATTCAAGTCGTCCCACACTCCCTCAACACACAGTTATCATTGCTGGTAATCTCTGATTAGTGGACTATTTGGATGGATGCCGTGTAAACAACATTAAACTCTGCGGTGAATCTAGGCCACGATTGACTGTAAAACTTTCTTGCTTCATTTCTGAATTTGCCCTGTAAGTCTTCTTTTATTCATATGTTTCACACACTTTAAAGGGAAAAAAAAACCATGAATAAATATCCCCCAACTTTGCAGTTCATTGTTTGGGTTTTACCGTTTTCTTTCACTCTCACCTCTCTTCTCAAACTTGTTCCCGGCTGCAGCCGGAAGCTGTTTACAGGGAGGAAGTTCTGACAGACGAAACAAAATTCATCTAAACTAAAATCAGACACACAGTTAGAGAGCAGTGAACATAGTGGAGCATTGAGCAGATTGAGAGCCAGACATTTCACTACCTCTCAGATCAAGAGATAGTTATCACCCAGCTCTGCCGGAGCTCTGTGGAGCTTTTAAGTGTCTTTCTGCTCGTTGTTTTTTTTTTTTTTTGGTCCACAACTTTACTGTTTTGGTTCCCCTCTCTCTGCTCTCAGTGTTGTTTTCAGCTGTATCAGGCCTTTTAAAAACTCTGATAAACTCACAGTACCCTCCTTGCCCGCAAAGTTAGCGACTAGCTGGTGAAAATTGTCGAGCATTTAGCATCTTAAGAGCCAAATATCACCCACGAGAGTTGGTGGAGACCAAAAACAGAGCTAATAGAAAGAGACTATCAGGTGACCAGAAACACGACTCCAAACGAATGATAATCTTTCTCTGCATCTGCTGGATGTGCAAATAAGCAACTGTTTGCTAGCAAGTTTGGCATATTCAAAGGGGAGGATTTGTCTGTATAGTGTTCAAACTTGCCCCCAAATGGCCAAAAGAGAGGAGAAGTAAAAGTGGCAAAGCACTTTGTCATAGCCGTGTTGTGTCACTGTAGTTTTGTGACTCTTGGAGGTGAGCTGGTGTACCAACGCTGTCTTTGGTTCAGAGTTCAAAGACAGGAAGTAAAGGGTCCAAACATTCAAGATGATGAATCAAGTGTCTCCCGCTTCTAAAAGTTCACATTGAAGTCAGCACACTTGCTTTTTCTGAGACTTCAAAGTATTCCAGAATAGTTTACTATATATTCAGGATCATGGTCATGCAGGGAAATATATAATCTTCAACACAAAAACTTAGAGCAGAGCAAATGACACAACTTTACAATGACTCAACTGCTGTGAGTTTTTAAATTTAATCTGATTTCATACTTCTGCTCACTAAATGTTAGAGGAACTTCTTATTCCTCTACATTCATTTCACAATGTCATGAATTGGTTCAAGTTTTCAGACGACAATAGACAAGAATTTGTTGAAGTAAACGCTTACTCACAAAAACAACAGAGAGAAAATGTGCAGTGATTGGAGGTTGCACGGATGATTGAAGAGATCGAGCGAGATGATGTATTTTTGTAGGCCATCCCTTAAGTAGATTTTGGATTATCCCAGAAAATATTTACTGTTTACGTTACGATTGCTGATAATCTTCACAAATGAGCACCACCTTTATGATTTTTGAAGCGTGAATACAATCAGCAGAAGTAAAAAGCTAACATTAGGCTGTAAAGGAACTCCACCTGAACTCTAAGTTTAAAGGAGGACTAGTGTTCTCGTGAGGACGCTTAAGTAGTCTCATTTAGACTCTTTTTTAAGACACGTTAAAGCTTCTTAAAGGGATTTTTACTGACCTATTTGATATCAGAAAACTAAACTTTAAAACCTCCAAATATTTCTTATTTCAGGAATCTTATCAAAAACACATTAAAAAACCTTCGTTTGAAAACTGACTTTGAGACAAAGGAACCGAAACTGAAAGAATGCTGATTCATATCCGGGTTGGACTCATTCCTGCAACACAACTAGGAACCAGACCGAGCCAGCTGGACGGGGCTGTTATATAACAGCAATAGTATACTTTACAGCTTCATATTTTAAAAATATGATCATCTTAAGCAACCCAAAAATATATAAGGTGATGATGGTGGAAGCTGTAGTTGCTCTTGGATCCAACCTCCATGAATCCACACTGCGATTTGACCTGTTGATCTGTTCTGTACTCACCATGTCGTATACATGTCTGTCCGCCCTGGAAGGGAAATCCCCTTCTCTTCCTGAGCTCACATACAGTCTATGTTTATTATTTCTTAGTCTGGTGAATAATGACTTGTTTAGGAATTGAAGCACAAAGTTTAGAAGTTGGACTTGACATTGGACTGTGAGATTATACTTCCTGTTTACATTCCCCAAAGCATCATGGTAACTTAAGTTCAGAGTCTCAGAATCTCCCATCTCTTACATTCCTGGAGCACAGACACTCTCCTCTATTCATCCATATGTTTAGATGAAAGGATTTGCCTTTGACCGCTACAAACAACTTTGTTTCCCACAATGATGAAGATCTCATATACAGTTGTGGTCAAAAGTTTACATACACTTGTAAAGAACATAATGTCATGGCTCTCTTGAGTTTCCCCATTATTTCTACAAATCTGATTTTTCTCTGTAGAGTGATTGGAAGAGATACTTCTTTGTCACAAAAAACATTCATGAAGTTTGGTTCTTTCATGACTTTATTATGGGTTAACAGAAAAAGTGATCAAATCTGCTGGGTCAAAAATATACATACAGCAGTGCTTATATTTGGTTACATGTCCCTTGGCCATTTTCACTTCAATTAGGCGCTTTTGGTAGCCATCCACAAGCTTCTGGCAAGCTTCTCGTTGAATCTTTGACCACTCCTCTTGACAGAATTGGTGCAGTTCAGTTAAATTTGATGGCTTTCTGACATGGACTTGTTTCTTCAGCATTGTCCACATGTTCTCAATGGGATTTAAGTCAGGACTTTGTGAAGGTCATTCTAAAACCCTAATTCTAGCCTGATTTAGCCATTCCATTACCACTTTTGATGTGCGTTTGGGGTCATTGCCCTGTTGGAACACCCAACTGCGCCCAAGACCCAACCTTCGGGCTGATGATTTTAGGTTATCTTGAAGAATTTGAAGGTAATCCTCCTTCTTCATTATCCCATTTACTCTCTGTAAAGCACCAGTTCCATTGGCAGCAAAACAGCCCCACAGCATAATACTACCACCACCGTACTTGACGGTAGGCATGGTGTTCTTGGGGTTAAAGGCCTCACCTTTTCTCCTCCAAACATATTGCTGGGCATTGTGGCCAAACAGCTCGATTTTTGTTTCGTCTGACCACAGAACTTTCCTCCAGAAGGTCTTATCTTTGTCCACGTGATCAGCAGCAAACTTCAGTCGAGCCTTAAGGTGCCGCTTTTGGAGCAAGGGCTTCCTTCTTGCACGGCAGCCTCTCAGTCCACGGAGATGCAAAACACGCTTGACTGTGGACACTGACACCTGTGTTCCAGCAGCTTCTAATTCTTGGCAGATCTGCTTTTTGGTGGTTCTCGGTTGACTCTTCACCCTCCTGACCAATTTTCTCTCAGCAGCAGGTGATAGCTTGTGTTTTCTTCCTGATCGTGGCAGTGACAAAACAGTGCCATGCACTTTATACTTACAAACAATTGTTTGTACTGTTGCTCTTGGGACCTGCAGCTGCTTTGAAATGGCTCTAAGTGACTTTCCTGACTTGTTCAAGTCAATGATTCGCTTTTTCAGATCCATGCTGAGCTCCTTTGACTTTCCCATTGTAGCGTTTGTGGGCGTTTGTATCCAATGAGCCCTATTTAAATGGCCTCAGAGAAGTCACCAGCTGTAGTCACTCATAATCACTCACAAGAAGTTAAGAGGCCATGCTATGAAGCTCATTTCATTGACACAACTTTTTAAGTCACCAAAATTGCTAATTCATGTTGCTGTATGTATATTTTTGACCCAGCGGATTTTGTCACTTTTTCTGTTAACCCATAATAAAGTCATGAAAGAACCAAACTTCATGAATGTTTTTTGTGACAAAGAAGTATCTGTTCCAATCACTCTATCAGAGAAAAATCAGAGTTGTAGAAATAACTGGAAACTCAAGAGAGCCATGACATTATGTTCTTTACAAGTGTATGTAAACTTTTGACCACAACTGTAACAGTGTTAATTATCTGGAAAAACACAGTTTGTTGTTTTCTCACAGATGTCACAAGTGATTGAGTACAAAATGAAAGCAGCGTGGCTCCTTTAGCTCTGAACTTACGTCTAGTTGGCACGTCAAATAGTGAAAACGTTGATATGCTTCAGGATTTTATTTTCTAAAAATACAGAGGACATTGTTCAATCCGTCAACGACACAGTCCCTGGGAAAAACAGGGATGCATCCTCCCCCAAATGTACCCACTGAAGCACAAGTACACGCTGCTGATAGTACTTTCTGTTCTTACCGAAAGTAAAGTAAATGTGCTATACTTTTACTTAATTAAAGGATCTCATAACAACCCAATTCCTGCACTGTATGTCAATAAATCACTAACTCTAGACAAAGATATGTTATTAAACATACTTCCACTTTGCATGTTTGACTGTAGCTTTCCTGCTCGGCTGCATTAACCTCTCATTAAACCTTTCATATTGTTAGCTCTCTAACTGCACCCACAATTTAGCTTCATCAGCAGATACATGTTGGTCCATACATGCAGGGCCAGTTTATTTACGTACCTCATTTTAGCGACAATGCAATTTAAGTCGTTTCACTTAAAACATCAAAAAGACAAAAGACAGAGTGCAAAAGAACCACATTTATGTAAAAACTATTTAAAGTGTCATTTAAGAGCCAAGAGAAGATAAAATAAAAACAAGCTGAAATAGAATAAGACAGGTGTGAAATAGAAGACGGACCACAGTTTGTATTTAATACCAGACACCTTCCTCTGTCTCTGGATCAAAATAGACAATGATCCTCTTTCAGAAGGGTTTTCATTATGTCCTCCTGCACACACACACACACACACACACACACACACACACACACACACGTACAGTATACACACTAAATATTGTTTTTCACAGATCTGAATCATACACCAGATGGTAAAATCTGAGATTCTCTGGGGAAGTGAGATACCTCTCTGTCTGCCTGTAACCTCTGTGTCTTCATTTCTTCTAAAGAATGAATTAAAATAGAGGAAACAGGACATTTTTGTGGATTTCGGGATGCCTGTTTATCAGCTTTTAAACTTTCACTGAGAACACAACGTGTTTTTGTTCTTTTTCCCAACGCCTTAACCCTCTATTGTTAAATCCACGCTGACTGGACGATGCCCAGAGAACGATGAAATGTGCCACAGAGGATACAGAAAACAACAGGAATCAAACTGGCCTGGAACTGTGCCACTGCCTTCTCTGTGGACCTAATCTCCCACAGTCTGCATCCTGCCACCTCCTGTGAGCAGGAATGAGCTCATGTTAGTTTAGTAACGCCCAAACTCAGCGCGCTGCAGGAACAACATGACCTCTGAAGTGGACATGTCCTGCTGCACTTTCTCTCATGAGAGAAATTAAAGCGGAAATTATCTATATTTCTGCAGGAGCTCTGTGGAGCTTTTTTAGTTTTGGTTTTATGGTCCCCAAAAGGCTCTGATAAACCCACAGCACGCTTCCTGTCCAGAACCAAACACCCGAGAGGCAAAGTTAGCAACTAACTGGTGAAAATAGAGGAGCATTTAGCAGCTAAAGGGACAGATATTTCCTGTGGGAGTTGGTGGAGACCAAAAACAGAGCTAAAAGAGAGCGAGTAGTGGACCAGAAACACGACTCCAAATGAATGATAATCTTTCTCTGCATCTGCTGGATGTGGAAATAAACAACTGTTTGCAAACAGGTTTACCATTATAACTTAAGTTTGAGTTCGCAGCTTGTTTCTGCTTCCCCCCAAGTGGACAAAAAATGTTTTGGGTCAGATGAGAAGATCGGTACCGCTCTCGTGTTTGTAGGTTAAATATGAAGCTACGGCCAGCAGTCGGTTAGCTTAGCTTAGCATACAGACTGAAAACAGGGGGAAACAGCTAGCTATGGTTCTGTTTAAAAGAAACATCAGCCTACCAGGACCTCTAAAGCTCACTACCCACACAAAAAGAATAAAGACAGCAAGTTGCTGTTTGTGGTGGGGGGGGGGGGGGGGGGGGGGGGCAGAGACTTCCTCTGGTCTTCACTCATTGTCCCAGCATCCTCGTGCTGATGACAGGACTCCAGGAAGGATGTGATGTGTGTGAAATTAGTGAGCTTTAGAGACGCTGGTAGGCAGATTTGTTTTCCTACAAACACATATAAGAATGGAATCAATCTAACTCAACAAAGTGAGGAAGCTATTCCTTTAAGAAACGTACATTACACCAGCATGTGGTTTAGTTTAAATAATGGGCAGAACAAAAGTGATTCAAAAATAAGAAACAGATTATTGTGACAAATATTTCTGAGAGGAAATGTGTTCAGTCTGTCTGTCTGTGAGCTCAGATACAGAGTTCCGGTGGATACAGAGCTCAGGATGAATGAGTCAGAAAGCAACCAGCACACTTCAAACACACGTTCTCTGTCATGCGTCCTCCGTCTTTCCTTCAGCTTTATAAACACAAACCACACATTAAGGTAAACTTCAGCTTGTTCGTTGGGAACGTTCCATGCGGAAGAAAAGTAAATACATATCTTGTTATCTCCTGGAAAGAGAATCTGAACGTGTAGTTTACAGAAATTAGTAAACAGAGAAATGAACAGAGACAAAAAAGGAAAAAGACGAGACAGCTAGCGGCTGTCGTATCCCGACCTCATCATGATATAACTCAAACATAACTTCCAAACTCAGTGCAACGGGTCAATCAAAGTGTGCTTTTCATCATGCTTTTTAAAATGATAATCTCTTGTTAAGACTCTTTAATTGAGTGTTTACCTGAGATGATGTATCTGACCGCTGCAGGAAGCACTTTAGCATCTCCAGGGATTCAGGTAAATAAACAAATCTGTTCTCCTTCGTTGGTGGATGTTTTTACATCCCAAAAAAACATTCACACTCCACTTCAACGTGTACTCAGAAACAGCATTTACAGTTACACCATAAACAGATCTATGAAATGCACATGGTTGTACAAATGTGGCTATCTTGTCTCAGTTGTTGAGAGTTTATGGAACCAAATAACATAAGGAATAAGCAAAAGTATAAGATCCAAATAAATTAGATTAGTTTAGATCATCCAAATAAATTATTGATATAGTTTATATACTTTCTTTGCTTAGTTGTTGATGTTATTTCCGTTTTGCTGATTTGATCTTACATGCTTTTACTGTGAAAAACTTTATATCTTTTATTTTATAAAAAAAGATGTATAATTGTAAATAAATATTTACTTATTTCATTTATTTTGTGTTCAATAACATTTAATAAAATATCAGACAGAAAATGTATTTTGCCCTTTCAGACTAAAGTGATGAAAGACTAAATGAATAATGTGTTTTTATATACTCACACGCAGGTCACTGATGCAGATAACCACATTCTAACACCTCACTGACTTATTTAAAACTACAGAAACTTTTGAAGATCAAGATAAAGAGGTGGGGAGAGCTTCAGGGGAGATACAATAAGACACAATAGAGAAACAATAAGACATTAGTTTTCAAAAGATGATTTAGAATAAACTAAATAGCCTAGTTTTGTTGAAATTACAGTTTTTCACACTTTCCCAGAGACAGAAACCAATAAATGCCTCATGGACATCTCTTTTTTATGTATTTGATGTTGAAAAGTAAATGAGATCCGAATAAATTAGTTTAGTTTATATCGTCCAAATAAAATAATAATACAAAAATTCAAAACTTCCTTTTTTCGCTTTCTGAACTGATGTTTTGTTTTTGTTGTTGATGTTATTTCCGTTTTGTTGATTTTGTGTTAGATGCTTTTATTATGAAGAACTTTGTAACTTTTGTTTTGAAAAAAAGATACATAATTGTAAATAAATCTTTACTTATTTACTTGAATTTGTGTTTGATCACAGAAACGTTAATGTTGCACTTTGTAGCTGTTGATTTGAAAACAAATGTATATATATATATATATATATATATATATATATATATATATATATATATATATATATATATATATATATATATAATAGTAAATAAATATTGACTTTATTTTGTGTTTAATAACGTTTAATACAATCTCAGAAAAGTTACTTTGCACTTTCACACTAAAGTGATGAAAGACTAAATGAAAAACAAGTAATTCCATATTTCTGGTTGTGCTACTTTCCATAATATAACATAATGTATTTAATAATTCACATTATTATCAGCACTATTAGATTCACATCATAGGAAAGATGACCCTAATTGGCACGAAAGGATCAGTTTTGTTTTGTTCTGGTTCATTCTCACATTAATGTTTCGGCTGCTGTGTGACGGGAAAGGTGACGTCAGACGATAGGAACGTGTCCCTGCGCGCGGGCTGTGGTTGATTAGTGGACCGCCGGACAGCGGTGGGCGGAAACAAAACACGCCGCTGAAGAAGAAGAGCGGCAGAAACAACACGGAGGAGACTCGACGAACCCGGAGAACGAAGAGCTACACGAGGATTATCGACATCTTACATCATTTCTCCTGTTACTTTGAGACTTCGGCGACATGTTCTCGATGTGTCCAAAAACGTTGCTCTTGGTGCTGGTGTGCGCGCGTGCTGCCTCGGCTGCAGCCAATAACGGTGAGAGCACCTGAAGCTTATTAATTTAATAATACAACGTGTTGATCAGGATCTAAGACCTTTACTGCAAACTTGGTACAATCTGGTAGAAAATGTATGATTTGATATGATTTACTGTAAATACTATAGAGGGGAAATGGTTAGTTGAATAATCGACTTTCTATCAAAAGAAGTCATTCTGATGATAAATATATTGTTTCAGTCATTTTCTTCAAACATAAATAGTGAAATATGTCAAACTGTCTGGTTTCAGCTGCTGACATTTTGTAGCTTTTCTTCGTTTTCTAATGAAAGTAGATTCTTAATTGTTAACATTACTTTTGGGCATTTTGGTCAGAAAAAACTAGACATTTGATGACGTCACCTTGAAGCTTTGGGAAACAATTGATTCTAAAAAATAACTGTTAGTTGCAGCCCTGTAATAAAGTATAATATAAGAGAAAATTACGAGAATAATGACATTTTAAAAGTTTGTGAAAAATGCCAGAGATTCAATGTGACGTCATCAAATGTCTTTTGTTCGACCAAAAAGTCCAAAACCCCAAAAGATGTTTAGTTTACAACATAATACAGAGAGAATCTGAAACCACGGAATATTTTTTTTGTTTTTTTCACCATTTTTGCTTTAAAAAACAAACAACTTCTTCTTTTTTTTTTTTTTTTTTTTTTTTTTTTCTGTCTCGACTAAATGATTTATGGTTGCAACTACTTAACCAATTACTTTCATTGTCGATTTAAGCTGCTGACAATTTTCTCAATGAATTGTTTGGTCAATAACCCAGCATCATTTCAGATAAGATATGAAATTCAATATGATAGAAGACAGCAAATATTCACATTTCAAAATCTGGAACCAGTCAAGTATTGACATTATTGACAAAAACTTTAGAGATAAATTGATTCTCAAAAGTATCAGTTTCCTGTTTCATCTCTATAATCTAAATCACTATATGAATAAAACGCCTGTTAAACCCTGACACCTGTCTTTCTCTCTCCAGTCAGTGCAAGGGGGAGGACCTTCTCCTTCTTCGACCATTCAGTCACAGATGAACCATTGGATCTGAGTGAGATGTTTCCAGAAGACAAAGTTGCCGAATCGAACCGCTCTAGAAGTATCCGGCAGCGTAACGCGACCGTCTCCGTCCGGCCGGAAATCTCCGAGGAGGCTCTGCGGTTCCTGACGGGCCCCGTGTCCACCGTCCTCATCCCTTCCTTCTACGCGCTGGTCTGCCTCGTCAGCGTGCCCATCAACCTCTGCGCGGTTGTGGCCTTCGCTCGGAGGATCCGGCCCAAGAAGCCGGCGGCCATCTACATGCTGAACCTGGCCTCCGCCGACCTGCTCTTCGCCTCGCTGCTCCCCTTCAAGATCTCCTACCACTTCGGCGGCAACAACTGGATATTCGGGCCGCTCATGTGCCGCGTGGTCACCGCGGCGTTCTACTGGAACATGTACTGCTCTGTCCTCCTCATCGCTTGCATCAGCGTGGACCGGCTCCTCGCCGTGGTCTACCCTATCGACTCCCTGGCTTGGAGAAGGCCCCGCAACGCTAACATAGCCTGCGTGGCCATGTGGATGCTGTCCTTCGCAGGCTCAGTGCCCCTCGTCCTCTCCGACCAGACCTTCCACCTCAGAGAGTTGGACATCACCACCTGCCACGATGTCCAGCGCGCCGACGAGCTGATCCGCCACCACAAGGTGTACTTCGTCGCCCTCTGCGTCACCCTCTTCTTCCTGCCTCTGCTCGTCACCGTGGTGTCCTACGCTCGGGTGATCTGGTCGCTGAGCAGAGTCCCACGCGGCTTCCCGGGACGCTCGCGCAGGACAACGAGAGCGACGGTGATGGCTCTGACCGTGCTGGTGATGTTCGTGCTGTGTTTCACGCCCACCAACTGTCTGCTCCTGGCGCACTACCTGCAGTTCGACGAGGGAGTGAAGAGCAGCCGGGAGGCCCCCGACGGCTCCTACGCGGCCTATCTGGTGTTTCTGTGCGTGGGGAGTCTCAACTGCCTCCTGGATCCTCTGGTCTACTACTTTGGGTCCTCCCAGTGCCAGAGACAGCTGTCCAACGCGCTGAGGTGTCAGAAGGTCACAGAGGGCAGCGGCCATTCAGCGTCTGACTCCAGCAGCAGAACAATTCTCAAATCCAGCCACGTAGAGAGCTCCAAAATAAACACTCCGGTCACTAAGATGGACTCTATCCAAGCGAACCTCAGCAGCCAATACAAGAAGCTGCTGGTCTGAGAGGATGAACAGACTCCTACCTGTGATTTTAAAGTCATGAAACAGTGGCTATATTTTAATATGAAGTCCGTGTCACAGCAAAACAAGAGCACAAAGTGAATCTGATGTGTGTTTTTCTTTCAGAATGAAGGGAGGATGACTGTCCTGCCAACAGAAATAACTAACTTGGTTTCAAGAAATGTGCAATGACAGAAGAGCCTTTTTGAGAAAAAGGAAGGAAGTTGAGATTAGATAAAATGCTTTCTAGAATCCTGCTGAACAGTTGATACTTTGAAATGCTTTTTATTTTTGCACCGTAGAAGTATAAGAGCTCATAAGCTGTACGTTTTACATTTAATGGAAGGAAACTACTTGCTATTGTCGTTTTTTTAAATTATTTTTTTTTAGCTGAGATGCTTATTATGTTTCACATTTGAAAAGCTGTTCATTTCTTACTTTGTAATTTTTAAAGAAAGTATTGTTACATGCTGCTCTCTGCTGGTTAGAAGTGTGAAGTACTTTTAAGTGTATTATACACAGTAAGGCCGTAGTTGTACTGTGTTTTCTCCTCCAGCAGGAAGCGCTACGATACCGATAATAACAGGAAACCTGAGGGACTCAGAGCTCAACGTCCTGTTTCACTGTGTTCATATATCGGTCTGAGCAGAGAGTCACGTGAGAGAGTAAAGGAGCTACTGACTGAATAAATACTTTTTAAATCTTTCAATGTAATTACTTCTCTTCATCCACTTGATTCATTTGCCAGTTATCTTCTTGATTAACTGATTAAAAGTGAAAAACTGCCCATCACATGTTCCTGAGAGTCCGTCTTTAAATATATTGGTCTGTCCGACCAACTGTCCAAAATCAAAATGATGTTCAATGAACAGCCCATCTAACTTATGAATGTAAAATATTTCCTTATTTGGAGAAATAATGATTTGTGGTCTTTTCTGCATTAAATGTGAAAGTTTGTAGCAAATGTAAAGAGTTCCAACTTCAGCTCTTTTCTACATTTTGGGTTTTAATTGAGTCAAAACTAAAAAAAAAGTTGCTTCTGGTATTATTATTTTTACACACATTTGAATCCTTTATGTAACAAAGGGTGACTTGAACCAGCTTAGACAAACGGAAACATTGAACGACTCATATTGCACTTAATATAATCACATAGATAGATGTATACTTTATTCATCCCCAGGGGGAAATTTGTTTGTAGCAGCAGCAAACAAAGTTACACAGTAAAATACAAATATTAAGTACGGAAAATGCACAATATATACAATAGTTTACAATAAAATAACAGTGCAGAACCTATTACATTTAAAGAAAATAAAGTAAACAAATGCACAGTATATACAATAAAATAAATTGGTATTAAATTAACTAAGTAGGAAAACTAAACTAAACAGTAGTGCAGAAGATCGGCAACAGCAGTGTAGCGGTGTTATAGTCACTGGAAGGAAGATTTGGCCAGAGGTGATTGATTGTAGAGTGTTATAGCCGAGGGCAGGAATGATCTCCTGTATCGGTCCTTGTGACAGTGGAGCTGGATCAGTCTGTTGGAGAAAGTGCTCCGCTGTCCCTGCAGTAGGTGGTGGACGGGGTGATGGGGGTTATCCAATATGGATAATAATAATGATTGGCTGAAGTCCAATAAGTTCCTCCTTGGCTCTTGACCTGTTGACACCTCAGCCAGCGAGCGCGTATCCTTCCCCCGCTCCGGCACATTCCTCAACCCCCTCTTACAGACTCAACATACATTCAATGACCACACTCCTTGGTTTAACACTTCTACAAATAAACATGTTATGACATATTATATAATAATTATACCTTTGGTTTAAAACTTATAAGTAAACATTGACATAAAATATCCACCACTAGGGGTGCTATTAAACATACGAACATTGCTTTTAAACTTAAATTCCTCACACAGTTCACCATACATTCACATAACATGGACTACACACCTGTGTGCATATGTTCACGCAATATTACAGTGTATAAATACTGTGTAGCAAGTAAAGTCCTGAATTCAAAATCAAGTAAAAGTACAACAGTATTCACATCAACATGTACTTAAAATACTGAGAATAAGATAAACCTTTATTTATGGCAAAAGACTTCTTGTCCTGATCAAAGATTAAAACAGAAGACCAACAAAAAACAATAGAATGAAAATATAAAGCTATATGAACAATATAACAACAATTATTAAGTGTAAAAGAAGTAATACTGACACCAGTGCAGAATAGAATAGAATAGCAATAAGAGCAAATGAATAAAGTAAACAACTCAAATAAAATAGAAGAGTAAAATTACAACAAAGATTATGTATATATATATATATATATATATATATATATATATATATATATATATATATATATATATATATATATATATATATATATATAAAGTGAATAAGAAGTAATAGCACCAGTGCCTAATAGAAACTAAAATAGAAAAAGTAATATTGAACATGATATTGAGAGTGATATTGTCAATAATATTGAAAAGTAGTAAATGATAGAATGGCCCAATTCAGAAGAATGTTTAACTTTTTACAGCCATGAGTACTCTTTACTACTTGGTGAATGAAACCTCAGAGATATTTACTTTAAATGCAGTTTAGATATTTATTGCAGGATATTTAGCAAGGGCATAGCACCAGCTCACACAAATAATACTACTCTACTTTATAATACTACTCTAATGTATTACGATGTGATTATAATCTTTAAACTCTTACTGTGCTGAGGCTGGGTGAGAGAGTGATAAATCCTTTGTGGTTTTAGGACCTGGCAGAGTCTCGTCCTCTGCTAAGTAACTCTATATATAGTCCTGTCGGGCCATCTCCTCTTCCCCGGAGCTCTCTTGTCCCAGTCACATGAACCTTAGTCATAGTACTGAGTTTTGCAGAACCACATTATAATTCTCTCTGTCGGAGTCTGTCGGAGTTAACCGTTTACAAGCACACACAACCAGTAGGATCTCCAAACGTTCCAGTACTTTCTGTCAATCGACCCATTATTATAATCAGATTACAGCTGTAGCTGTTAAATCGCTTCATATTTATACACAATACATAAATGCATAAATTGACTATTAGATTATACTTTTATTTTAATCATATATGCTTTGTTCTTTGTGTTCTTTGGCCTGATCTTCTTAGTCCGTTCTTCATTCTTCTAACTTCAAGGCAGCTCTTCTGGGATCTCAAACCTACTTGACAACCTGTAGTAATACATCAGAATGTATTTGTTGATTTTTTTTGGTAGAGTAGAAGTGGAAAGTAGCATCAAATGAAAATACTCAAGTAAAGTACACGTAGCTCAAAAGTATAGTAAATGTATTTAAATCCACCCCCACTACTGTCTAAAATAAAAGATTAAAAGATTATACATCTTTTTTTCAAAGGGCACATAAATTAGAAATAAAATGAAAATTGGCAAACTAAAAAACAGTCGTTTAAATCAAACACCAGAAGTTGTTTACTGGTATGAAACCGATGTCATCTGACAACCAATCATCGATGTTTATCGGTGAACTCACCTGACGAAGAACGACGTCACACTTCCGACATCAAACCTGAGAGGGGTGTCTCGGTTGGTGTTGAAGAAAATCATCATATAACTTAGGATTGAACTGAAAACATGTTTTGTAACAGATATCTCAACACAGTTGAATAACAGACATGTCCTAGAAAGTATGGGAGTCAGCATTGTAATGGTGATTTTTTACGTAGTAGTATATATTTCTCCTCAGTATATTGTATTCATGCATAAGTCATTTTGCTCTGAACTTTGTTGAACTTCACCGTGTCTCTGTTGTGCAGAAGAAACAGAAGAAGCATTCTCCCTCTCTGTTCACATTGATGACTAACTGTGTTGTATGAGAATGTTCCATGCCAAGGCCTGTGAACTGCTTGTTTTGGTTGCCGGCCGTTTGTTTTTAATTATTGTTCCCATCAGACTGAGACCAAAAGTCTGAGACCGAAATGTCTGTAACGTTGGCCATCGGCCCACCTTTGCTCATTCTGTATAAAGAAAGTTTGTTCATTTTTTTCAAGGTTCTTCCTCACTGAGACTGTACGCATCCTGTTGTGATGATTGAACCTTCTCTGTGCAGAGAATAAATACTTAAAAGACAACCTGGTTTTTGGTATTATGTATTTCAGCATGAAATGACTCACGCATATTTTCCACCACAATTGGCATCACGAACAGGGACCCCTTGTAAGATCGTCAGGAGCCAACAGGGATCGGTGAACTGGCACGTCTGCCTCTGCGTACCTCCAGACAAAATGCAGAGAGAGAGGCCCGATCCCTGTCCTGATTGCCTTCACTGGGAACCAATCCTGAAGGACCTGTTTTTGTCCAAATAACTACAAATTCTCTTTTGGTGAGTTGCTGAAATTATTAAAATGAATCGTATGAGTCAAATTTATCCAGGAAGACCATATTGTGAGACTGTATAACAATAACAGACATATCCTAGAACGTATGGGAGTCAGCATCCCTAGAGGGAAGGATAATGGGCATCAGGAAACTCCCAAATGCAATAAACCCTTCCGCTCTAACAGGCAGAATGTCCTGCCAATAAGTTCTGGGATTGAATCAAAGAGAGAAGAAAACAGATTAGCATATTTTATATTATGTAAGACACCATATTTGGTAACCAGAGGAGCTGGGTTTGTGGTTCAACCCACTGATCTGATTGGTGGAAAGAGACTTAAGGGGGGGTGAATTTAGACTATAGGTGTAAGCTGTAATAACTAACACATTGGACTTATTGGATGTTGCCGTGTGCACATTAAAACACGTCCCGTTGGTTGCTACTCCAAGAACTGCGTCTCTTCTCTTCATTTCAGCCACAACCTAATGATAGTGTTTTTGCCACGACATTGGTGTCAAACCCCTCCGCTCCGTGAAGACCGGGAAGGCAGTTAAAAGCAGCGCAGCCACGCTCGCGGACACTGCTGCTCTTCAGCTGTCAACGGTCATGGCCGCGAGGACGCGATGGTTTCAGCTGTTCCTCCTGCTGGGGTTCCTGCAGACCTGCGTGTCAGACCAAGGTAAAAAGAAAATCTCCCGCAGGTTGTTTACACCTGTGGTGTGTTTAAGGTCTTACAACTTTAAGGTCAGGATCCTAAAACTGCTGAGATTTCTGAGCTGCAAGCGTCGAACATACAAAGTTCATGTTGGTTTGATGTGTCGACCAGTGATTAGTCAGAAGTAGTTTGATCTCACTTAGCAAGTTATGAAGTATTATTTATGTGTGAAGTGGGTCATTGTGATGCTCAAAGGACTGATTATGAGTAGAGAGCAGGTCAAAGTGCTCTCACTCAAGTACTGTATTTAAGTACAAATTTGGAATTTGGTATTTCCAAATGGAGTATTTCCATTTTATGCAACTTCAAACTTCTCCACTAAATATCAGAGATATATATTGTACTTTATACTGACAGCTTTTTTTTTCTTCTTAGATGACTGTGGTTTACCCGTTGCCACTGGAGGTAAAACCACATATCTCCAGATGTGTTGATGATGAATGTTTGTGATAAACTGAAGGATAAAGTGTTTCCTTTATGTGTTGAGAACATCCTCCTACTTCTTCAGATAAATAAACTCTTGGACCAGCAGGAAAATGCATCTTCACAAAGCTGAAAACAGTTTGTTCTTTTTAGAGATGCATGGTTCTCACAGGACAGAGACGCTACAAACATATGATGATCTTATAGAATATGATGCATTGATGTACATTAAACTAATAACAGGATATGAAGGAGTTAACATGCAACATACACATGAATGCAGCAGGAATATTAATCCAGAAAATAACAGATATAATAGTAAAATACTGACAGGGAACATTTTACTGCATTATACTTTTACTTGTAGTGGAGTATTTTCACAGTGTGGTATTGGAGGTACATTTATAGTATGTTACTGCATGTACTGTCAACCTGTTGCACTTCTGCTTTTCACATGTTTTCGTTTCATATTTTGAACAAAAAGCAGGCATCACCGGTACAAAGACCACCGACGGGGTGTGGATCAGCTCCGTAGACAAACAAGTCCTGAGCAGCAGCCTCACAACCGTCTTCCTCCCGATCGTCTACATCATCGTGTTCGTTGTGGGGCTTCCCACCAACGCCCTCGCCATCTGGGTGTTCCTCATCAGGACCAAGAAGAAGCACCCGTCGTCCATCTACATGGCCAACCTGGCCCTGGCCGACCTACTCTTCATCATCTGGGTCCCCCTGAAGATCGCGTACCACTTCAACGGCAACAACTGGACCTACGGCCACGGGCTGTGCAAAGTGCTGGTGGCGTTTTTCTACGGCAACATGTACTGCTCCATCGCCTTCATCGCCTGCATAAGTGTCCAGCGCTACTGGGCCGTGGTCCACCCGCTCTCGCGGCCCCAGAGGGCCAACGCCGTAGCCGTCGGTGTCTCCGTTGCCGTGTGGGCGGCGGTCTGGCTTCTCACCGTCCCCCTCTACCTGTACGACCAAGAGGTCCATGTGACGAACCTCGGCATCCTCACCTGCCATGACGTCACCAGGCCCAGTCAGAAGAAAATGGCGGCGGGCTACTTCCTGACGATGGGGACTCTGGGATTCATCGCTCCCACTGTCGTGTGCATCATCTCCTACGTGCTCATGCTCAAGGCTCTCCGCAACAGCATGGCGGACCCCGACATCGCCAAGGAACGGCGAAAGGTTGTGGTCTTGATCGTCACCGTGCTGGTGATGTTTCTGGTGTGCTTCACCCCGAGCAACATCATGCTGCTGGTGCACTACACCCTCCTGTTGGTTGGGGCGGAAAACAACCTATACGGCTTCTATATCTCCACGCTGTGCCTGGCAAGTCTCAACAGCTGCCTGGACCCGTTCATCTACTACTTCATCTCGAAGGACTTCAGGGATCACGTGAAAAACACGTTCCTCTGCAGGAGCGAGAGGACGGTGGAGAGGATGAGAGTCTCCCTCAGTCTCCTCAAGTATTCCAAGAAGAGCAACACCTCCACGTCTGATTCGGGGAACACGCGGAGCACCGAGTCCTGACTCGTCATCTTTAAAAACTCCTCTTTTCTGGATTTCTTTACTGTGACTTCGTCCGTTTCAGTGAGGAAACTGTGACATGTCATCTGTTTTAAAGGCCTCCTAGAAGCTTTGAGCTGTCTAAGTTACTGTCTTTTTTTATTTTGTAAATGGGATTTTATTTTTTGTATCTTTTGATAATACAACTGATATTGAATGATTGTTGCAGTCGTCTACAGTTTTATTTGATTTCTATGGGACATCATTTATTTTTATATATATATCTGGTCATTTGTATCGTTTTGACGTGCTAAAAGGTTTTAGCATGTTGTGTGATACATGATGCAAGCTTGACATGTTTTTTACTGTGTGTATGCGTTTTTTAAAGTAATCTAATTTAAAAGTTTGTCAATAAATGTAAATGTACAACCTGCAGGCCTGGAAAAGTCTCAGAATGTCTTAGAAGGTGTAAAGAAGTCTTACATTTGATCTACAAATGTCATATATGTTTCTCTTGAGTACTGAAGGGAGTTATGTTAGTTAATCAATGTTTTATTTTTCTTATCTGATTGCAGGCTGTCAGGAGATGTTTAGCATCTATAACAGGTCTCAGTCTTCCAAGATCCCTTGCAGTTTGCATACAGGAAGGGTGTAGGGGTAGATCAGGGCCCTGTTCCTCATACCTGGCTAACTGAGTTAGCCGGATCATTTTCAGGATAAGATTACATAAGTCAGGCTTTTCGGTTCCACGAAGCAAGTTTGGCAAAATCACCATAGCAACACATCCATAAAATTGAACCTGCTCCAGCGCAGGCTAACTTAAGTTAGCTGGATAAGCTTGCCACTCCCCCAGAAAAAAAGGTCAGCTCCCTTCCCCAGAGATCCCATTGATGAAGGAGCGATATTAGTTAGATTAGCGTTTTATAGGGAGAGAGTTCTTCAAGATCGCAAAGATCCGTTATCACATCATGATGACTTCCTATACGAGCGCTATCGATTGTTTATTTACAAGACCTTCTCGAGCCGTACATTGCGAACACCACACGCCGCAGCCGAGCATCGACCGTCTCACAGACTGTATGCATAGCCTTGCGCTTTTTTGCGAGTGGTACATTTTAGTACAGTGTCGGCGATGCGGAGAACATCGGGAAAGCCGCTGCATGCCGTGCTGTTCGTAAAGTTTACTTGGCGCTTAACAAACTTGTGGATGTGTTCATTACATTACCATGGCACATATTGTATTGACTCACCATTCTGAATAATGTTTTTGTGCTTAGTTTGTACTTGCTCCCATGTCCTCTTGATGGCTGGGTTGAAAGCACTCATGATTATATGACAGTGTTATTAGTACACCATAGCGTATCATGATTATAGAACATGATTAAGGTGGACTCATGATAAGAATAGAGAGAATCACACACAATTTATTTTCACTGCTCCAATTGATTGAATTTCTGATTATGAATAATACATACATACATACTGATCCGCCCATACACAGATTCACACACACATATTCAAATTCCTACATCTATATGGTAGTATACACATACATGTATATACATATAGTTCTTGATACATAAGCGCATACAGTCCATATATCCCCATAAGTATCTATTAATTTGTATCAATTAGATAATCTTTGTGATTGTTTTTATCTACTTATTCTGAAAGAGTTGAGATCATTATTACTCATTGGATGATGCATTCCATTAAGCCTACTGCCAGCAGGCACATTTAAAGAAATATAATCTGATTGATTGGGGTGATGAGGCACTTAAATTAGCCTATACATTTCCCAACACTTACGCATTTAACTTGTCTGCGATATTTCGCCATGCTTCTTGTCTAGCCCTCGCAGCGGTGGCGGTGTTAGATTTTGCCATGATTATGGTCTTGAATTCTTCATATGAGTTCATGATCATCTCCTGCTCGTCAGCAGAGAAAAAAAGAGGCTCTTTCTTTGACTTTATTTGCCATTCTACTGTTAGAAAATCATGGTTTCGGTGATCGACGCTTCCCCCTTCTGAAGTAGGACGGGCAATGGACAGACATATCCTAGAACGTATGGGAGTCAGCATCCCTAGAGGGAAGGATAATGGGCATCAGGAAACTCCCAAATGCAATAAACCCTTCCGCTCTACAAGGCAGAATGTCCTGCCAATAAAGTCTGGGATTGAATCAAAGAGAGAAGAAAACAAATTAGCACATTTTATATTATGTAAGACATCATATTTGGTAACCAGAGGAGCTGGGTTTGTGGTTCAACCCACTGATCTGATTGGTGGAAAGAGACTTAAGGGGGGTGAATTTAGACTATAAGTGTAAGCTGTAATAACTAACACATTGGACTTGTTGGATGTTGCCGTGTGCACATTAAAACACGTCCCGCTGGTTGCTACTTCAAGAACTGCGTCTCTTCTCTTCATTTCAGCCACAACCTAATGATAGTGTTTTTGCCACGACATTGGTGTCAAACTCCTCCGCTCCGTGAAGACCGGGAAGGCAGTTAAAAGCAGCGCAGCCACGCCCGCGGACACTGCTGCTCTTCAGCTGTCAACGGTCATGGCCACGAGGACGCGATGGTTTCAGCTGTTCCTCCTGCTGGGGTTCCTGCAGACCTGCGTGTCAGACCAAGGTAAAAAGAAAATCTTCCGCAGGTTGTTTACACCTGTGGTGTGTTTAAGGTCTTACAACTTTAAGGTCAGGATCCTAAAACTGATGAGATTTCTGAGCAGCTTATGTCGAACATTCCAAGTTCATGTTGGTTTGATGTGTCGAACAGTGATTAGTCAGAAGTAGTTTGATCTCACTTAACAAGTTATGAAGTATTATTTATGTGTGAAGTGGGTCATTGTGATGCTCAAAGGACAGATTATGAGTAGAGAGCAGGTCAAAGTGCTCTCACTCAAGTACTATATTTAAGTACAAATTTGGTATTTGGTATTTCCAAATGGAATATTTCCATTTTATGCAACTTCAAACTTCTCCACTAAATATCAGAGATATATAGTGTACTTTACACAACACAGAGGTATATATTGTACTTTATACTGACAGCTTTTTTTTTCTTCTTAGATGACTGTGGTTTACCCGTTGCCACTGGAGGTAAAACCACATATCTCCAGATGTGTTGATGATGAATGTTTGTGATAAACTGAAGGATAAAGTGTTTCCTTTATGTGTTGAGAACATCCTCCTACTTCTTCAGATAAATAAACTCTTGGACCAGCAGGAAAATGCATCTTCACAAAGCTGAAAACAGTTTGTTCTTTTTAGAGATGCATGGTTCTCACAGGACAGAGACGCTACAAACATATGATGATCTTATAGAATATGATGCATTGATGTACATTAAACTAATAACAGGATATGAAGGAGTTAACATGCAACATACACATGAATGCAGCAGGAATATTAATCCAGAAAATAACAGATATAATAGTAAAATACTGACAGGGAACATTTTACTGAATTATACTTTTACTTGTAGTGGAGTATTTTCACAGTGTGGTATTGGAGGTACATTTATAGTATGTTACTGCATGTACTGTCAACCTGTTGCACTTCTGCTTTTCACATGTTTTCGTTTCATATTTTGAACAAAAAGCAGGCATCACCGGTACAGAGACCACCGACGGGGTGTGGATCAGCTCCGTAGACAAACAAGTCCTGAGCAGCAGCCTCACAACCGTCTTCCTCCCGATCGTCTACATCATCGTGTTCGTTGTGGGGCTTCCCTCCAACACCCTCGCCATCTGGGTGTTCCTCTTCAGGACCAAGAAGAAGCACCCGTCGTCCATCTACATGGCCAACCTGGCCCTGGCCGACCTACTCTTCATCATCTGGGTCCCCCTGAAGATCGCGTACCACTTCAATTGCAACAACTGGACCTACGGCCACGGGCTGTGCAAAGTGCTGGTGGCGTTTTTCTACGGCAACATGTACTGCTCCATCGCCTTCATCGCCTGCATAAGTGTCCAGCGCTACTGGGCCGTGGTCCACCCGCTCTCGCGGCCCCAGAGGGCCAACGCCATGGCCGTCGGTGTCTCCGTTGCCGTGTGGGCGGCGGTCTGGCTTCTCACCGTCCCCCTCTACCTGTACGACCAAGAGGTCCGTGTGGCGAACCTCGGCATCCTCACCTGCCATGACGTCACCAGGCCCAGTCAGAAGAAAATGGCGGCGGGCTACTTCCTGACGATGGGGACTCTGGGGTTCATCGCTCCCACCGTCGTGTGCATCATCTCCTACGTGCTCATGCTCAAGGCTCTCCGCAACAGCATGGCGGACCCCGACATCGCCAAGAAACGGCGAAAGGCCGTGGTCTTGATCGTCACCGTGCTGGTGATGTTTCTGGTGTGCTTCACCCCGAGCAACATCATGCTGCTGGTGCACTACACCCTCCTGTTGGTTGGGGCGGAAAACAACCTGTACGGCTTCTACATCTCCACGCTGTGCCTGGCAAGTCTCAACAGCTGCCTGGACCCGTTCATCTACTACTTCATCTCGGAGGACTTCAGGGATCACGTGAAAAACACATTCCTCTGCAGGAGCGAGAGGACGGTGGAGAGCATGAGAGTCTCCCTCAGTCTCCTCAAGAGCAACACGTCCACGTCTGATTCGAGGAACACGCGGAGCACCGAGTCCTGACTCGTCATCTTTAAAAAGACCAAAGAGCTTGTTATTGATTTCAGAAGGAAAAAGGAGGAGGTCTCCCCAGTGATAATAATATATTGGGGTCTATCTGGACAGTAAATTAAACTGGAAAAAGAACACTGAGGCTGTATTTAAAAAGGCTCAGTCAAGACTCTTCTTCTTGAGGAAGCTTAGATCCTGAGCTGAAATGCTTTTTATGTTTGCACTGTAGAAGTATTAGAGCTTATAAGCTGCAAGTTAATATGTAAGTATTACATTTAATGGAAGGAACTACTTGCTATTTTTTCGTGTTTTTATTTTTTTTTTGCTATTATGTTTCACATTTGAAAAGCTGCCAATAATTTCTTACTTTGTAATTTTTAAAGAAAGTATTCACCATTTTTTTCTCCATATTTGGTCTCTGAATAAATCTCTTATCATATCATTGTGATCGTGTTTTAAAGATGTTTCATGCTGCTCTCTGCTGGTTAGAAGTGTGAAGTACTTTTAAGTGTATTATACACAGTAAGGCCGTAGTTGTACTGTGTTTTCTCCTCCAGCAGGAAGCGCTACGATACCGATAATAACAGGAAACCTGAGGGACTCAGAGCTCAACATCCTGTTTCACTGTGTTCATATATCGGTCTGAGCAGAGAGTCACGTGAGAGAGTAAAGGAGCTACTGACTGAATAAATACTTTTTGAATCTTTCAATGTAAAACAACTGGCTGTCCTGTAGATTACTTCTCTTCATCCACTTGATTCATTTGCCAGTTATCTTCTTGATTAAAAGTGAAAAACTGCCCATCACATGTTCCTGAGAGTCCGTCTTTAAATGTCTTGTTCTGTCCAACCAACTGTCCAAAACCAAAATGATGTTCAATGAACAGAGAAACAAAAAGAATATGAAGAATATTTTTTTTTTCATGCACAGCCCATCTAACTTATGAATGTGAAATATTTCCTTATTTGGAGAAATAATGATTTGTGGTCTTTTCTGCATTAAATGTGAAAGTTTGTAGCAAATGTAAAGAGTTCCAACTTCAGCTCTTTTCTACATTTTGGGTTTGAATTAAGTCAAAACTAAACAAAAAGGTTTTGGTATTATTATTTTTACACACATTTGAATCCTTTATGTAACAAAGGGTGACTTGAACCAGCTTAGACAAACGGAAACATTGAACGACTCATATTGCACTTAATATAATCACATAGATAGATGTATACTTTATTCATCCCCAGGGGGAAATTTGTTTGTAGCAGCAGCAAACAAAGTTACACAGTAAAATACAAATATTAAGTACGGAAAATGCACAATATATACAATAGTTTACAATAAAATAACAGTGCAGAACCTATTACATTTAAAGAAAATAAAGTAAACAAATGCACAGTATATACAATAAAATAAATTGGTATTAAATTAACTAAGTAGGAAAACTAAACTAAACAGTAGTGCAGAAGATCGGCAACAGCAGTGTAGCGGTGTTATAGTCACTGGAAGGAAGATTTGGCCAGAGGTGATTGATTGTAGAGTGTTATAGCCGAGGGAAGGAATGATCTCCTGTATCGGTCCTTGTGACAGCGGAGCTGGATCAGTCTGTTAGAGAAAGTGCTCCGCTGTCCCTGCAGTAGGTGGTGGACGGGGTGATGGGGGTTATCCAATATGGATAATAATAATGATTGGCTGAAGTCCAATAAGCTCCTCCTTGGCTCTTGACCTGTTGACACCTCAGCCAGCGAGCGCGTATCCTTCCCCCGCTCCGGCACATTCCTCAACCCCCTCTTACAGACTCAACATACATTCAATGACCACACTCCTTGGTTTAACACTTCTACAAATAAACATGTTATGACATATTATATAATAATTATACCTTTGGTTTAAAACTTATAAGTAAACATTGACATAAAATATCCACCACTAGGGGTGCTATTAAACATACTAACATTGCTTTTAAACTTAAATTCCTCACACAGTTCACCATACATTCACATAACATGGACTACACACCTGTGTGCATATGTTCACGCAATATTACAGTGTATAAATACTGTGTAGCAAGTAAAGTCCTGAATTCAAAATCAAGTAAAAGTACAACAGTATTCACATCAACATGTACTTAAAATACTGAGAATAAGATAAACCTTTATTTATCACAAAAGACTTCTTGTCCTGATCAAAGATTAAAACAGAAGACAAACAAAAAACAATAGAATGAAAATATAAAGCTATATGAACAATATAACAACAATTATTAAGTGTAAAAGAAGTAATACTGACACCAGTGCAGAATAGAATAGAATAGCAATAAGAGCAAATGAATAAAGTAAACAACTCAAATAAAATAGAAGAGTAAAATTACAACAAAGATTATGTATATATATATATATATATATATATATATATATATATATATATATATATATATATATATATATATATATATATATATATAAAGTGAATAAGAAGTAATAGCACCAGTGCCTAATAGAAACTAAAATAGAAAAAGTAATATTGATCATGATATTGAGAGTGATATTGTCAATAATATTGAAAAGTAGTAAATGATAGAATGGCCCAATTCAGAAGAATGTTTAACTTTTTACAGCCATGAGTACTCTTTACTACTTGGTGAATGAAACCTCAGAGATATTTACTTTAAATGCAGTTTAGATATTTATTGCAGGATAATTAGCAAGGGCATAGCACCAGCTCACACAAATAATACTACTCTACTTTATAATACTACTCTAATGTATTACGATGTGATTATAATCTTTAAACTCTTACTGTGCTGAGGCTGGGTGAGAGAGTGATAAATCCTTTGTGGTTTTAGGACCTGGCAGAGTCTCGTCCTCTGCTAAGTAACTCTATATATAGTCCTGTCGGGCCATCTCCTCTTCCCCGGAGCTCTCTTGTCCCAGTCACATGAACCTTAGTCATAGTACTGAGTTTTGCAGAACCACATTATAATTCTCTCTGTCGGAGTCTGTCGGAGTTAACCGTTTACAAGCACACACAACCAGTAGGATCTCCAAACGTTCCAGTACTTTCTGTCAATCGACCCATTATTATAATCAGATTACAGCTGTAGCTGTTAAATCGCTTCATATTTATACACAATACATAAATGCATAAATTGACTATTAGATTATACTTTTATTTTAATCATATATGCTTTGTTCTTTGTGTTCTTTGGCCTGATCTTCTTAGTCCGTTCTTCATTCTTCTAACTTCAAGGCAGCTCTTCTGGGATCTCAAACCTACTTGACAACCTGTAGTAATACATCAGAATGTATTTGTTGATTTTTTTTGGTAGAGTAGAAGTGGAAAGTAGCATCAAATGAAAATACTCAAGTAAAGTACACGTAGCTCAAAAGTACAGTAAATGTATTTAAATCCACCCCCACTACTGTCTAAAATAAAAGATTAAAAGATTATACATCTTTTTTTCAAAGGGCACATAAATTAGAAATAAAATGAAAATTGGCAAACTAAAAAACAGTCGTTTAAATCAAACACCAGAAGTTGTTTACTGGTATGAAACCGATGTCATCTGACAACCAATCATCGATGTTTATCGGTGAACTCACCTGACGGAAGAACGACGTCACACTTCCGACATCAAACCTGAGAGGGGTGTCTCGGTTGGTGTTGAAGAAAATCATCATATAACTTAGGATTGAACTGAAAACATGTTTTGTAACAGATATCTCAACACAGTTGAATAACAGACATGTCCTAGAAAGTATGGGAGTCAGCATTGTAATGGTGATTTTTTACGTAGTAGTATATATTTCTCCTCAGTATATTGTATTCATGCATAAGTCATTTTGCTCTGAACTTTGTTGAACTTCACCGTGTCTCTGTTGTGCAGAAGAAACAGAAGAAGCATTCTCCCTCTCTGTTCACATTGATAACTAACTGTGTTGTATGAGAATGTTCCATGCCAAGGCCTGTGAACTGCTTGTTTTGGTTGCCGGCCGTTTGTTTATCATTGATGTTCTTATCAGTCAGAGACCAAAAGTCTGGGACCGAAATGTCTGTAACGTTGGCCATCGGCCCACCTTTGCTCATTCTGTATAAAGAAAGTTTGTTCATTTTTTTCTTGGTTCTTCCTCACTGAGACTGTAAACGCATTCTGTTGTGATGAGGAGCCAACAGAACTGGCCCTTCTGCCTCTGCGTACCTCCAGACAAAATGCAGAGAGAGAGGCCCGATCAGTGTCCTGATTGCCTTCACTGGGATCCAATCCTGAAGGACCTGTTGAGTCCAAATAACTACAAATTCTCATTTGGTGAGTCGCTGAAATTATTAAAATGAATCGTATGAGTGAAATTTAACCAGGAAGACCATATTGTGAGACTGAATAGCAATAACAGACATATCCTAGAACGTATGGGAGTCAGCATACTTAGAGGGAAGGATAATGGGCGTAAGGAAAATCCTAAATGCAATAAACCCTTCCGCTCTAACAGGCAGAATGTCCTGCCAATAAGTTCTGGGATTGAATCAAAGAGAGAAGAAAACAGATTAGCATATTTTATATTATGTAAGACACCATATTTGGTAACCAGAGGAGCTGGGTTTGTGGTTCAACCCACTGATCTGATTGGTGGAAAGAGACTTAAGGGGGGTGAATTTAGACTATAAGTGTAAGCTGTAATAACTAACACATTGGACTTATTGGATGTTGCCGTGTGCACATTAAAACACGTCCCGCTGGTTGCTACTCCAAGAACTGCGTCTCTTCTCTTCATTTCAGCCACAACCTAATGATAGTGTTTTTGCCACGACATTGGTGTCAAACTCCTCCGCTCCGTGAAGACCGGGAAGGCAGTTAAAAGCAGCGCAGCCACGCCCGCGGACACTGCTGCTCTTCAGCTGTCAACGGTCATGGCCACGAGGACGCGATGGTTTCAGCTGTTCCTCCTGCTGGGGTTCCTGCAGACCTGCGTGTCAGACCAAGGTAAAAAGAAAATCTCCCGCAGGTTGTTTACACCTGTGGTGTGTTTAAGGTCTTACAACTTTAAGGTCAGGATCCTAAAACTGATGAGATTTCTGAGCTGCAAGCGTCGAACATACAAAGTTCATGTTGGTTTGATGTGTCGACCAGTGATTAGTCAGAAGTAGTTTGATCTCACTTAACAAGTTATGAAGTATTATTTATGTGTGAAGTGGGTCATTGTGATGCTCAAAGGACTGATTATGAGTAGAGAGCAGGTCAAAGTGCTCTCACTCAAGTACTGTATTTAAGTACAAATTTGGTATTTGGTATTTCCAAATGGAGTATTTCCATTTTATGCAACTTCATACTTCTCCACTAAATATCAGAGATATATAGTGTACTTTACACAACACAGAGGTATATATTGTACTTTATACTGACAGCTTTTTTTTCTTCTTAGATGACTGTGGTTTACCCGTTGCCACTGAAGGTAAAACCACATATCTCCAGATGTGTTGATGTTGAATGTTTGTGATAAACTGAAGGATGAAGTGTTTCCTTTATGTGTTGAGAACATCCTCCTCCTTCTTCAGATAAATAAACTCTTTAAAAAGTCTCTTGGATCAGATGTAAAATGCATCTTCACAAAGCTGAAAACAGTTTGTTCTTTTTAGAGATGTGTGGTTCTCACAGGACAGAGATGCTACAAACATATGATGATCTTATAGAATATGATGCATTGATGTAGATTAAACTAATAACAGGATATAAAGGAGTTACCATGCAACATACACATGAATGCAGCAGGAATATTAATCCAGAAACAACAGATATAATAGTAAAACACTGACGGGGAACATTTTACTGAATTATACTTTTACTTGTAGTGGAGTATTTTCACAGTGTGGTATTGGAGGTACATTTATAGTACGTTCCTGTATGTACTGTCAACCTGTTGCACTTCTGCTTTTCACATGTTTTTGTTTCATATTTTGAACAAAAAGCAGGCTTCACCGGTACAAAGACCACCGACGGGGTGTGTATCAGCTCCGTAGACAAACAAGTCCTGAGCAGCAGCCTCACAACCGTCTTCCTCCCGATCGTCTACATCATCGTGTTCGTTGTGGGGCTTCCCGCCAACGCCCTCGCCATCTGGGTGTTCCTCATCAGGACCAAGAAGAAGCACCCGTCGTCCATCTACATGGCCAACCTGGCCCTGGCCGACCTGCTCTTCGTCATCTGGGTCCCCCTGAAGATCGCGTACCACTTCAACGGCAACAACTGGACCTACGGCCACGGGCTGTGCAAAGTGCTGGTGGCGTTTTTCTACAGCAACATGTACTGCTCCATCGCCTTCATCGCCTGCATAAGTGTCCAGCGCTACTGGGCCGTGGTCCACCCATTCTCGCGGCCCCAGAGGGCCAACGCCATGGCCGTCGGTGTCTCCGTTGCCGTGTGGGCGGCGGTCTGGCTTCTCACCGTCCCCCTCTACCTGTACGACCAAGAGGTCCGTGTGGCGAACCTCGGCATCCTCACCTGCCATGACGTCACCAGGCCCAGTCAGAAGAAAATGGCGGCGGGCTACTTCCTGACGATGGGGACTCTGGGGTTCATCGCTCCCACCGTCGTGTGCATCATCACCTACGTGCTCATGCTCAAGGCTCTCCGCAACAGCACGGCGGACCCCGACATCGCCAAGAAACGGCGAAAGGCCGTGGTCTTGATCGTCACCGTGCTGGTGATGTTTCTGGTGTGCTTCACCCCGAGCAACATCATGCTGCTGGTGCACTACACCCTCCTGTTGGTTGGGGCGGAAAACAACCTGTACAGCTTCTACATCTCCACGCTGTGCCTGGCAAGTCTCAACAGCTGCCTGGACCCGTTCATCTACTACTTTGTCTCGGAGGACTTCAGGGATCACGTGAAAAACACGTTCCTCTGCAGGAGCGAGAGGACGATGGAGAGCATGAGAGTCTCCCTCAGTCTCCTCAAGTATTCCAAGAAGAGCAACACGTCCACGTCTGATTCGAGGAACACGCGGAGCAACGAGTCCTGACTCGTCATCTTTAAAAACTCGTCTGTTCTGGATTTCTTTACTGTGACTTTGTCCGTTTCAGTGAGGAAACTGTGACATGTCATCTGTTTTAAAGGCCTCCTAGAAGCTTTCAGCTGTTGTAAGTTACTGTTTTTTTTATTTTGTAAATGGGATTTTATTTTTTGTATCTTTTGATAATACAACTGATATTGAATGATTGTTGCAGTCGTCTACAGTTTTATTTGATTTCTATGGGACATCATTTATTTTTATATATATATCTGGTCATTTGTATCGTTTTGACGTGCTAAAAGGTTTTAGCATGTTGTGTGATACATGATGCAAGCTTGACATGTTTTTTACTGTGTGTATGCGTTTTTTAAAGTAATCTAATTTAAAAGTTTGTCAATAAATGTAAATGTACAACCTGCAGGCCTGGAAAAGTCTCAGAATGTCTTAGAAGGTGTAAAGAAGTCTTACATTTGATCTACAAATGTCATATATGTTTCTCTTGAGTACTGAAGGGAGTTATGTTAGTTAATCAATGTTTTATTTTTCTTATCTGATTGCAGGCTGTCAGGAGATGTTTAGCATCTATAACAGGTCTCAGTCTTCCAAGATCCCTTGCAGTTTGCATACAGGAAGGGTGTAGGGGTAGATCAGGGCCCCGTTCCTCATACCTGGCTAACTGAGTTAGCCGGATCATTTTCAGGATAAGATTACATAAGTCAGGCTTTTCGGTTCCACGAAGCAAGTTTGGCAAAATCACCATAGCAACACATCCATAAAATTGAACCTGCTCCAGCGCAGGCTAACTTAAGTTAGCTGGATAAGCTTGCCACTCCCCCAGAAAAAAAGGTCAGCTCCCTTCCCCAGAGATCCCATTGATGAAGGAGCGATATTAGTTAGATTAGCGTTTTATAGGGAGAGAGTTCTTCGAGATCGCAAAGATCCATTATCACATCATGATGACTTCCTATACGAGCGCTATCGATTGTTTATTTACAAGACCTTCTCGAGCCGTACATTGCGAACACCACACGCCGCAGCCGAGCATCGACCGTCTCACAGACTGTATGCATAGCCTTGCGCTTTTTTGCGAGTGGTACATTTTAGTACAGTGTCGGCGATGCGGAGAACATCGGGAAAGCCGCTGCATGCCGTGCTGTTCGTAAAGTTTACTTGGCGCTTAACAAACTTGTGGATGTGTTCATTACATTACCATGGCACATATTGTATTGACTCACCATTCTGAATAATGTTTTTGTGCTTAGTTTGTACTTGCTCCCATGTCCTCTTGATGGCTGGGTTGAAAGCACTCATGATTATATGACAGTGTTATTAGTACACCATAGCGTATCATGATTATAGAACATGATTAAGGTGGACTCATGATAAGAATAGAGAGAATCACACACAATTTATTTTCACTGCTCCAATTGATTGAATTTCTGATTATGAATAATACATACATACATACTGATCCGCCCATACACAGATTCACACACACATATTCAAATTCCTACTTCTATATGGTAGTATACACATACATGTATATACATATAGTTCTTGATACATAAGCGCATACAGTACATATATCCCCATAAATATCTATTAATTTGTATCAATTAGATAATCTTTGTGATTGTTTTTATCTACTTATTCTGAAAGAGTTGAAATCATTATTACTCATTGGATGATGCATTCCATTAAGCCTACTGCCAGCAGGCACATTTAAAGAAATATAATCTGATTGATTGGGGTGATGAGGCACTTAAATTAGCCTATACATTTCCCAACACTTACGCATTTAACTTGTCTGCGATATTTCGCCATGCTTCTTGTCTAGCCCTCGCAGCAGTGGCGGTGTTAGATTTTGCCATGATTATGGTCTTGAATTCTTCATATGAGTTCATGATCATCTCCTGCTCGTCAGCGGAGAAAAAAAGAGGCTCTTTCTTTGACTTTATTTGCCATTCTACTGTTAGAAAATCATGGTTTCGGTGATCGACGCTTCCCCCTTCTGAAGTAGGACGGGCAATGGACAGACATATCCTAGAACGTATGGGAGTCAGCATCCCTAGAGGGAAGGATAATGGGCATCAGGAAACTCCCAAATGCAATAAACCCTTCCGCTCTACAAGGCAGAATGTCCTGCCAATAAAGTCTGGGATTGAATCAAAGAGAGAAGAAAACAAATTAGCACATTTTATATTATGTAAGACATCATATTTGGTAACCAGAGGAGCTGGGTTTGTGGTTCAACCCACTGATCTGATTGGTGGAAAGAGACTTAAGGGGGGTGAATTTAGACTATAAGTGTAAGCTGTAATAACTAACACATTGGACTTGTTGGATGTTGCCGTGTGCACATTAAAACACGTCCCGCTGGTTGCTACTTCAAGAACTGCGTCTCTTCTCTTCATTTCAGCCACAACCTAATGATAGTGTTTTTGCCACGACATTGGTGTCAAACTCCTCCGCTCCGTGAAGACCGGGAAGGCAGTTAAAAGCAGCGCAGCCACGCTCGCGGACACTGCTGCTCTTCAGCTGTCAACGGTCATGGCCACGAGGACGCGATGGTTTCAGCTGTTCCTCCTGCTGGGGTTCCTGCAGACCTGCGTGTCAGACCAAGGTAAAAAGAAAATCTTCCGCAGGTTGTTTACACCTGTGGTGTGTTTAAGGTCTTACAACTTTAAGGTCAGGATCCTAAAACTGATGAGATTTCTGAGCAGCTTATGTCGAACATTCCAAGTTCATGTTGGTTTGATGTGTCGAACAGTGATTAGTCAGAAGTAGTTTGATCTCACTTAACAAGTTATGAAGTATTATTTATGTGTGAAGTGGGTCATTGTGATGCTCAAAGGACAGATTATGAGTAGAGAGCAGGTCAAAGTGCTCTCACTCAAGTACTGTATTTAAGTACAAATTTGGTATTTGGTATTTCCAAATGGAATATTTCCATTTTATGCAACTTCAAACTTCTCCACTAAATATCAGAGATATATAGTGTACTTTACACAACACAGAGGTATATATTGTACTTTATACTGACAGCTTTTTTTTTCTTCTTAGATGACTGTGGTTTACCCGTTGCCACTGGAGGTAAAACCACATATCTCCAGATGTGTTGATGATGAATGTTTGTGATAAACTGAAGGATAAAGTGTTTCCTTTATGTGTTGAGAACATCCTCCTACTTCTTCAGATAAATAAACTCTTGGATCAGATGTAAAATGCATCTTCACAAAGCTGAAAACAGTTTGTTCTTTTTAGAGATGCATGGTTCTCACAGGACAGAGACGCTACAAACATATGATGATCTTATAGAATATGATGCATTGATGTACATTAAACTAATAACAGGATATGAAGGAGTTAACATGCAACATACACATGAATGCAGCAGGAATATTAATCCAGAAAATAACAGATATAATAGTAAAATACTGACAGGGAACATTTTACTGAATTATACTTTTACTTGTAGTGGAGTATTTTCACAGTGTGGTATTGGAGGTACATTTATAGTATGTTACTGCATGTACTGTCAACCTGTTGCACTTCTGCTTTTCACATGTTTTCGTTTCATATTTTGAACAAAAAGCAGGCATCACCGGTACAGAGACCACCGACGGGGTGTGGATCAGCTCCGTAGACAAACAAGTCCTGAGCAGCAGCCTCACAACCGTCTTCCTCCCGATCGTCTACATCATCGTGTTCGTTGTGGGGCTTCCCTCCAACACCCTCGCCATCTGGGTGTTCCTCATCAGGACCAAGAAGAAGCACCCGTCGTCCATCTACATGGCCAACCTGGCCCTGGCCGACCTGCTCTTCATCATCTGGGTCCCCCTGAAGATCGCATACCACTTCAATTGCAACAACTGGAGCTACGGCCACGGGCTGTGCAAAGTGCTGGTGGCGTTTTTCTACGGCAACATGTACTGCTCCATCGCCTTCATCGCCTGCATAAGTGTCCAGCGCTACTGGGCCGTGGTCCACCCGCTCTCGCGGCCCCAGAGGGCCAACGCCATGGCCGTCGGTGTCTCCGTTGCCGTGTGGGCGGCGGTCTGGCTTCTCACCGTCCCCCTCTACCTGTACGACCAAGAGGTCCGTGTGGCGAACCTCGGCATCCTCACCTGCCATGACGTCACCAGGCCCAGTCAGAAGAAAATGGCGGCGGGCTACTTCCTGACGATGGGGACTCTGGGGTTCATCGCTCCCACCGTCGTGTGCATCATCTCCTACGTGCTCATGCTCAAGGCTCTCCGCAACAGCATGGCGGACCCCGACATCGCCAAGAAACGGCGAAAGGCCGTGGTCTTGATCGTCACCGTGCTGGTGATGTTTCTGGTGTGCTTCACCCCGAGCAACATCATGCTGCTGGTGCACTACACCCTCCTGTTGGTTGGGGCGGAAAACAACCTGTACGGCTTCTACATCTCCACGCTGTGCCTGGCAAGTCTCAACAGCTGCCTGGACCCGTTCATCTACTACTTCATCTCGGAGGACTTCAGGGATCACGTGAAAAACACATTCCTCTGCAGGAGCGAGAGGACGGTGGAGAGCATGAGAGTCTCCCTCAGTCTCCTCAAGAGCAACACGTCCACGTCTGATTCGAGGAACACGCGGAGCACCGAGTCCTGACTCGTCATCTTTAAAAAGACCAAAGAGCTTGTTATTGATTTCAGAAGGAAAAAGGAGGAGGTCTCCCCAGTGATAATAATATATTGGGGTCTATCTGGACAGTAAATTAAACTGGAAAAAGAACACTGAGGCTGTATTTAAAAAGGCTCAGTCAAGACTCTTCTTCTTGAGGAAGCTTAGATCCTGAGCTGAAATGCTTTTTATGTTTGCACTGTAGAAGTATTAGAGCTTATAAGCTGCAAGTTAATATGTAAGTATTACATTTAATGGAAGGAACTACTTGCTATTTTTTCGTGTTTTTATTTTTTTTTTGCTATTATGTTTCACATTTGAAAAGCTGCCAATAATTTCTTACTTTGTAATTTTTAAAGAAAGTATTCACCATTTTTTTCTCCATATTTGGTCTCTGAATAAATCTCTTATCATATCATTGTGATCGTGTTTTAAAGATGTTTCATGCTGCTCTCTGCTGGTTAGAAGTGTGAAGTACTTTTAAGTGTATTATACACAGTAAGGCCGTAGTTGTACTGTGTTTTCTCCTCCAGCAGGAAGCGCTACGATACCGATAATAACAGGAAACCTGAGGGACTCAGAGCTCAACATCCTGTTTCACTGTGTTCATATATCGGTCTGAGCAGAGAGTCACGTGAGAGAGTAAAGGAGCTACTGACTGAATAAATACTTTTTGAATCTTTCAATGTAAAACAACTGGCTGTCCTGTAGATTACTTCTCTTCATCCACTTGATTCATTTGCCAGTTATCTTCTTGATTAAAAGTGAAAAACTGCCCATCACATGTTCCTGAGAGTCCGTCTTTAAATGTCTTGTTCTGTCCAACCAACTGTCCAAAACCAAAATGATGTTCAATGAACAGAGAAACAAAAAGAATATGAAGAATATTTTTTTTTTCATGCACAGCCCATCTAACTTATGAATGTGAAATATTTCCTTATTTGGAGAAATAATGATTTGTGGTCTTTTCTGCATTAAATGTGAAAGTTTGTAGCAAATGTAAAGAGTTCCAACTTCAGCTCTTTTCTACATTTTGGGTTTGAATTAAGTCAAAACTAAACAAAAAGGTTTTGGTATTATTATTTTTACACACATTTGAATCCTTTATGTAACAAAGGGTGACTTGAACCAGCTTAGACAAACGGAAACATTGAACGACTCATATTGCACTTAATATAATCACATAGATAGATGTATACTTTATTCATCCCCAGGGGGAAATTTGTTTGTAGCAGCAGCAAACAAAGTTACACAGTAAAATACAAATATTAAGTACGGAAAATGCACAATATATACAATAGTTTACAATAAAATAACAGTGCAGAACCTATTACATTTAAAGAAAATAAAGTAAACAAATGCACAGTATATACAATAAAATAAATTGGTATTAAATTAACTAAGTAGGAAAACTAAACTAAACAGTAGTGCAGAAGATCGGCAACAGCAGTGTAGCGGTGTTATAGTCACTGGAAGGAAGATTTGGCCAGAGGTGATTGATTGTAGAGTGTTATAGCCGAGGGCAGGAATGATCTCCTGTATCGGTCCTTGTGACAGTGGAGCTGGATCAGTCTGTTAGAGAAAGTGCTCCGCTGTCCCTGCAGTAGGTGGTGGACGGGGTGATGGGGGTTATCCAATATGGATAATAATAATGATTGGCTGAAGTCCAATAAGCTCCTCCTTGGCTCTTGACCTGTTGACACCTCAGCCAGCGAGCGCGTATCCTTCCCCCGCTCCGGCACATTCCTCAACCCCCTCTTACAGACTCAACATATATTCAATGACCACACTCCTTGGTTTAACACTTCTACAAATAAACATGTTATGACATATTATATAATAATTATACCTTTGGTTTAAAACTTATAAGTAAACATTGACATAAAATATCCACCACTAGGGGTGCTATTAAACATACTAACATTGCTTTTAAACTTAAATTCCTCACACAGTTCACCATACATTCACATAACATGGACTACACACCTGTGTGCATATGTTCACGCAATATTACAGTGTATAAATACTGTGTAGCAAGTAAAGTCCTGAATTCAAAATCAAGTAAAAGTACAACAGTATTCACATCAACATGTACTTAAAATACTGAGAATAAGATAAACCTTTATTTATGGCAAAAGACTTCTTGTCCTGATCAAAGATTAAAACAGAAGACCAACAAAAAACAATAGAATGAAAATATAAAGCTATATGAACAATATAACAACAATTATTAAGTGTAAAAGAAGTAATACTGACACCAGTGCAGAATAGAATAGAATAGCAATAAGAGCAAATGAATAAAGTAAACAACTCAAATAAAATAGAAGAGTAAAATTACAACAAAGATTAAATATATATATATATATATATAAAGTGAATAAGAAGTAATAGCACCAGTGCCTAATAGAAACTAAAATAGAAAAAGTAATATTGAACATGATATTGAGAGTGATATTGTCAATAATATTGAAAAGTAGTAAATGATAGAATGGCCCAATTCAGAAGAATGTTTAACTTTTTACAGCCATGAGTACTCTTTACTACTTGGTGAATGAAACCTCAGAGATATTTACTTTAAATGCAGTTTAGATATTTATTGCAGGATAATTAGCAAGGGCATAGCACCAGCTCACACAAATAATACTACTCTACTTTATAATACTACTCTAATGTATTACGATGTGATTATAATCTTTAAACTCTTACTGTGCTGAGGCTGGGTGAGAGAGTGATAAATCCTTTGTGGTTTTAGGACCTGGCAGAGTCTCGTCCTCTGCTAAGTAACTCTATATATAGTCCTGTCGGGCCATCTCCTCTTCCCCGGAGCTCTCTTGTCCCAGTCACATGAACCTTAGTCATAGTACTGAGTTTTGCAGAACCACATTATAATTCTCTCTGTCGGAGTCTGTCGGAGTTAACCGTTTACAAGCACACACAACCAGTAGGATCTCCAAACGTTCCAGTACTTTCTGTCAATCGACCCATTATTATAATCAGATTACAGCTGTAGCTGTTAAATCGCTTCATATTTATACACAATACATAAATGCATAAATTGACTATTAGATTATACTTTTATTTTAATCATATATGCTTTGTTCTTTGTGTTCTTTGGCCTGATCTTCTTAGTCCGTTCTTCATTCTTCTAACTTCAAGGCAGCTCTTCTGGGATCTCAAACCTACTTGACAACCTGTAGTAATACATCAGAATGTATTTGTTGATTTTTTTTGGTAGAGTAGAAGTGGAAAGTAGCATCAAATGAAAATACTCAAGTAAAGTACACGTAGCTCAAAAGTACAGTAAATGTATTTAAATCCACCCCCACTACTGTCTAAAATAAAAGATTAAAAGATTATACATCTTTTTTTCAAAGGGCACATAAATTAGAAATAAAATGAAAATTGGCAAACTAAAAAACAGTCGTTTAAATCAAACACCAGAAGTTGTTTACTGGTATGAAACCGATGTCATCTGACAACCAATCATAGATGTTTATCGGTGAACTCACCTGACGGAAGAACGACGTCACACTTCCGACATCAAACCTGAGAGGGGTGTCTCGGTTGGTGTTGAAGAAAATCATCATATAACTTAGGATTGAACTGAAAACATGTTTTGTAACAGATATCTCAACACAGTTGAATAACAGACATGTCCTAGAAAGTATGGGAGTCAGCATTGTAATGGTGATTTTTTACGTAGTAGTATATATTTCTCCTCAGTATATTGTATTCATGCATAAGTCATTTTGCTCTGAACTTTGTTGAACTTCACCGTGTCTCTGTTGTGCAGAAGAAACAGAAGAAGCATTCTCCCTCTCTGTTCACATTGATAACTAACTGTGTTGTATGAGAATGTTCCATGCCAAGGCCTGTGAACTGCTTGTTTTGGTTGCCGGCCGTTTGTTTATCATTGATGTTCTTATCAGTCAGAGACCAAAAGTCTGGGACCGAAATGTCTGTAACGTTGGCCATCGGCCCACCTTTGCTCATTCTGTATAAAGAAAGTTTGTTCATTTTTTTCTTGGTTCTTCCTCACTGAGACTGTAAACGCATTCTGTTGTGATGAGGAGCCAACAGAACTGGCCCTTCTGCCTCTGCGTACCTCCAGACAAAATGCAGAGAGAGAGGCCCGATCAGTGTCCTGATTGCCTTCACTGGGATCCAATCCTGAAGGACCTGTTGAGTCCAAATAACTACAAATTCTCATTTGGTGAGTCGCTGAAATTATTAAAATGAATCGTATGAGTGAAATTTAACCAGGAAGACCATATTGTGAGACTGAATAGCAATAACAGACATATCCTAGAACGTATGGGAGTCAGCATACTTAGAGGGAAGGATAATGGGCGTAAGGAAAATCCTAAATGCAATAAACCCTTCCGCTCTAACAGGCAGAATGTCCTGCCAATAAGTTCTGGGATTGAATCAAAGAGAGAAGAAAACAGATTAGCATATTTTATATTATGTAAGACACCATATTTGGTAACCAGAGGAGCTGGGTTTGTGGTTCAACCCACTGATCTGATTGGTGGAAAGAGACTTAAGGGGGGTGAATTTAGACTATAAGTGTAAGCTGTAATAACTAACACATTGGACTTATTGGATGTTGCCGTGTGCACATTAAAACACGTCCCGCTGGTTGCTACTCCAAGAACTGCGTCTCTTCTCTTCATTTCAGCCACAACCTAATGATAGTGTTTTTGCCACGACATTGGTGTCAAACTCCTCCGCTCCGTGAAGACCGGGAAGGCAGTTAAAAGCAGCGCAGCCACGCCCGCGGACACTGCTGCTCTTCAGCTGTCAACGGTCATGGCCACGAGGACGCGATGGTTTCAGCTGTTCCTCCTGCTGGGGTTCCTGCAGACCTGCGTGTCAGACCAAGGTAAAAAGAAAATCTCCCGCAGGTTGTTTACACCTGTGGTGTGTTTAAGGTCTTACAACTTTAAGGTCAGGATCCTAAAACTGATGAGATTTCTGAGCTGCAAGCGTCGAACATACAAAGTTCATGTTGGTTTGATGTGTCGACCAGTGATTAGTCAGAAGTAGTTTGATCTCACTTAACAAGTTATGAAGTATTATTTATGTGTGAAGTGGGTCATTGTGATGCTCAAAGGACTGATTATGAGTAGAGAGCAGGTCAAAGTGCTCTCACTCAAGTACTGTATTTAAGTACAAATTTGGTATTTGGTATTTCCAAATGGAGTATTTCCATTTTATGCAACTTCATACTTCTCCACTAAATATCAGAGATATATAGTGTACTTTACACAACACAGAGGTATATATTGTACTTTATACTGACAGCTTTTTTTTCTTCTTAGATGACTGTGGTTTACCCGTTGCCACTGAAGGTAAAACCACATATCTCCAGATGTGTTGATGATGAATGTTTGTGATAAACTGAAGGATGAAGTGTTTCCTTTATGTGTTGAGAACATCCTCCTCCTTCTTCAGATAAATAAACTCTTTAAAAAGTCTCTTGGATCAGATGTAAAATGCATCTTCACAAAGCTGAAAACAGTTTGTTCTTTTTAGAGATGTGTGGTTCTCACAGGACAGAGATGCTACAAACATATGATGATCTTATAGAATATGATGCATTGATGTACATTAAACTAATAACAGGATATAAAGGAGTTACCATGCAACATACACATGAATGCAGCAGGAATATTAATCCAGAAACAACAGATATAATAGTAAAACACTGACGGGGAACATTTTACTGAATTATACTTTTACTTGTAGTGGAGTATTTTCACAGTGTGGTATTGGAGGTACATTTATAGTACGTTCCTGTATGTACTGTCAACCTGTTGCACTTCTGCTTTTCACATGTTTTCGTTTCATATTTTGAACAAAAAGCAGGCTTCACCGGTACAAAGACCACCGACGGGGTGTGTATCAGCTCCGTAGACAAACAAGTCCTGAGCAGCAGCCTCACAACCGTCTTCCTCCCGATCGTCTACATCATCGTGTTCGTTGTGGGGCTTCCCTCCAACGCCCTCGCCATCTGGGTGTTCCTCATCAGGACCAAGAAGAAGCACCCGTCGTCCATCTACATGGCCAACCTGGCCCTGGCCGACCTGCTCTTCGTCATCTGGGTCCCCCTGAAGATCGCGTACCACTTCAACGGCAACAACTGGACCTACGGCCACGGGCTGTGCAAAGTGCTGGTGGCGTTTTTCTACAGCAACATGTACTGCTCCATCGCCTTCATCGCCTGCATAAGTGTCCAGCGCTACTGGGCCGTGGTCCACCCATTCTCGCGGCCCCAGAGGGCCAACGCCGTAGCCGTCGGTGTCTCCGTTGCCGTGTGGGCGGCGGTCTGGCTTCTCACCGTCCCCCTCTACCTGTACGACCAAGAGGTCCGTGTGGCGAACCTCGGCATCCTCACCTGCCATGACGTCACCAGGCCCAGTCAGAAGAAAATGGCGGCGGGCTACTTCCTGACGATGGGGACTCTGGGGTTCATCGCTCCCACCGTCGTGTGCATCATCACCTACGTGCTCATGCTCAAGGCTCTCCGCAACAGCACGGCGGACCCCGACATCGCCAAGAAACGGCGAAAGGCCGTGGTCTTGATCGTCACCGTGCTGGTGATGTTTCTGGTGTGCTTCACCCCGAGCAACATCATGCTGCTGGTGCACTACACCCTCCTGTTGGTTGGGGCGGAAAACAACCTGTACAGCTTCTACATCTCCACGCTGTGCCTGGCAAGTCTCAACAGCTGCCTGGACCCGTTCATCTACTACTTTGTCTCGGAGGACTTCAGGGATCACGTGAAAAACACATTCCTCTGCAGGAGCGAGAGGACGATGGAGAGCATGAGAGTCTCCCTCAGTCTCCTCAAGTATTCCAAGAAGAGCAACACGTCCACGTCTGATTCGAGGAACACGCGGAGCAACGAGTCCTGACTCGTCATCTTTAAAAACTCGTCTGTTCTGGATTTCTTTACTGTGACTTTGTCCGTTTCAGTGAGGAAACTGTGACATGTCATCTGTTTTAAAGGCCTCCTAGAAGCTTTCAGCTGTTGTAAGTTACTGTTTTTTTTATTTTGTAAATGGGATTTTATTTTTTGTATCTTTTGATAATACAACTGATATTGAATGATTGTTGCAGTCATCTACAGTTTTATTTGATTTCTATGGGACATCATTTATTTTTATATATATATCTGGTCATTTGTATCGTTTTGACGTGCTAAAAGGTTTTAGCATGTTGTGTGATACATGATGCAAGCTTGACATGTTTTTTACTGTGTGTATGCGTTTTTTAAAGTAATCTAATTTAAAAGTTTGTCAATAAATGTAAATGTACAACCTGCAGGCCTGGAAAAGTCTCAGAATGTCTTAGAAGGTGTAAAGAAGTCTTACATTTGATCTACAAATGTCATATATGTTTCTCTTGAGTACTGAAGGGAGTTATGTTAGTTAATCAATGTTTTATTTTTCTTATCTGATTGCAGGCTGTCAGGAGATGTTTAGCATCTATAACAGGTCTCAGTCTTCCAAGATCCCTTGCAGTTTGCATACAGGAAGGGTGTAGGGGTAGATCAGGGCCCTGTTCCTCATACCTGGCTAACTGAGTTAGCCGGATCATTTTCAGGATAAGATTACATAAGTCAGGCTTTTCGGTTCCATGAAGCAAGTTTGGCAAAATCACCATAACAACACATCCATAAAATTGAACCTGCTCCAGCGCAGGCTAACTTAAGTTAGCTGGATAAGCTTGCCACTCCCCCAGAAAAAAAGGTCAGCTCCCTTCCCCAGAGATCCCATTGATGAAGGAGCGATATTAGTTAGATTAGCGTTTTATAGGGAGAGAGTTCTTCAAGATCGCAAAGATCCGTTATCACATCATGATGACTTCCTATACGAGCGCTATCGATTGTTTATTTACAAGACCTTCTCGAGCCGTACATTGCGAACACCACACGCCGCAGCCGAGCATCGACCGTCTCACAGACTGTATGCATAGCCTTGCGCTTTTTTGCGAGTGGTACATTTTTGTACAGTGTCGGCGATGCGGAGAACATCGGGAAAGCCGCTGCATGCCGTGCTGTTCGTAAAGTTTACTTGGCGCTTAAGAAACTTATGGATGTGTTCATTACATTACCATGGCACATATTGTATTGACTCACCATTCTGAATAATGTTTTTGTGCTTAGTTTGTACTTGCTCCCATGTCCTCTTGATGGCTGGGTTGAAAGCACTCATGATTATATGACAGTGTTATTAGTACACCATAGCGTATCATGATTATAGAACATGATTAAGGTGGACTCATGATAAGAATAGAGAGAATCACACACAATTTATTTTCACTGCTCCAATTGATTGAATTTCTGATTATGAATAATACATACATACATACTGATCCGCCCATACACAGATTCACACACACATATTCAAATTCCTACTTCTATATGGTAGTATACACATACATGTATATACATATAGTTCTTGATACATAAGCGCATACAGTCCATATATCCCCATAAGTATCTATTAATTTGTATCAATTAGATAATCTTTGTGATTGTTTTTATCTACTTATTCTGAAAGAGTTGAGATCATTATTACTCATTGGATGATGCATTCCATTAAGCCTACTGCCAGCAGGCACATTTAAAGAAATATAATCTGATTGATTGGGGTGATGAGGCACTTAAATTAGCCTATACATTTCCCAACACTTACGCATTTAACTTGTCTGCGATATTTCGCCATGCTTCTTGTCTAGCCCTCGCAGCAGTGGCGGTGTTAGATTTTGCCATGATTATGGTCTTGAATTCTTCATATGAGTTCATGATCATCTCCTGCTCGTCAGCGGAGAAAAAAAGAGGCTCTTTCTTTGACTTTATTTGCCATTCTACTGTTAGAAAATCATGGTTTCGGTGATCGACGCTTCCCCCTTCTGAAGTAGGACGGGCACGCGCAATTATCCTGATAACTGACGGCTGGTTCAAATTAACGAGATTGTTTGAGCGCGGGTTAATTTAAGCTGGCTAATAGGACATTTGATCGACTTAGTTGAACCACGTACGAGGAACGGGGCCCAGGTGTCAGCAACCGCATGCGGCTCTTCAGCCCATCTGTTGCGGCTCCCTGAGGCTACATCCACACTAACGAAAACGACCCTCTTCCACACGGCGTTTCAGCATCGTTTTCTAAATGATCTCCATGCAAACTAAAACGTCTGAAAACGAATATCACGTGACTATTCGCGTACACTGGGCATGCGGGTGGGTGCCGGTGTAAACAGGAAGTCCGCTCCGTAGGGCTGGTAACGCCGCTGGACACGCCGCCAAAATAAAAAATGTGTTAATAGTTTGTCAACTAAAATGTGCGTCACATCCTATTACGTCGCTGTCAAGCTAATTATGATTTGCAGACCTCTGTCCTCGGTAAACTATTGTAAGCTATCATGTTGAGCACGTTAAGAGCTCTCTAGGAAGCATTGTTCCTGTGAATGTGTTTGGTGGTTTTATTGTGGAGGATGAGACGGAAGTCCGTCTTTAAATGTCTTGTTCTGTCCGACCAACTGTCCAAAACCAAAATGATGTTCAATGAACAGAAACAAAAAGTATAAATATATTTTTTTTCATGCACAGCCCATCTAACTTATGAACATGAAATATTTCCTTATTTGGAGAAATAATGATTTGTGGTCTTTTCTGCATTACATTTTAAAGTTTGTAGCAAATGTAAAGAGTTCAAACTTTAGGTCTTTTCTAAATTTTGGGTTTTAAAATTTAGAAAAACTAAACAAAAGGGTTTTGGTATTATTATTTGTATACACATTTGAATCCTTTATTATGGAATAATATGTAACAAATTGTGACTTGAACCAGCTTAGACAAACAGAAACATTGAAGAAAGACTCAGTCATCCAGTAATAAAACTCAAATATTGCACTCAATATAGTATAATATTCACATAACATGGACTACACACCTGTGTGCATATTTTCACGCAATATTACAGTGTATAAATACTGTGTTGCAAGTAAAGTCCTGAATTTAAATTAAGTAAAAGTACAACAATAATCACATCAACATGTACTTAAAATACTCAGAATAACATAAACCTTTATTTATGGCAAAAGACTTCTTGTCCTGATCAAAGATTAAAACAGAAGAACAACAAAAAACAATAGAATGAAAATATAAACCTATATGAACAATAGAACAACAATTATTAAGTGTAATAGAAGTAATACTGACACCAGTGCAGAATAGAATAGAATAGCAATAAGAACAAATGAATAAAGTAAACAACTCAAATAAAATAGAAGAGTAAAATTACAACAAAGATTATATATATATATATATATGTATATATATATATATATATATATAAAGTGAATAAGAAGTAATAGCACCAGTGCCTAAAAGACACTAAAATAGAAAAAGTAATATTGAACATGATATTGAGAAGTAGTAAATGGGAGAATGGCTCATTTCAGAAGAATGTATAATATTACGCCTACTTGAATACAATTATTTATTTATGTATCCATCACGATTATGTTTGAGTGGTTAAGGGTGAGGCTCATTTAATTACTTTATAAATGCTGCTCAACCTGTAATATTACATCATCATGTATTTGTTGATTTTTATTCGTGAGATCTGCACAGTAACTACAGATGCCAAATAAATGAAGCTATTAGAGTAAAAAGAGTGAGCGTGAACTCACCTGAGGGAAGAACGACGTCACACTTCCGACATCAAACCTGAGACGCGTGTCTCGGTTGGCTGCGTGTGTCAAACTCCACCTCTCCGTGAAGACCGGGATGGCAGTTAAAATCAGCGCAGCCACGCCCGCGGACACTGCTGCTCTTCAGCTGTCAACGGTCATGGCCGCGAGGATGCGATGGTTTCAGCTGTTCCTCCTGCTGGGGTTCCTGCAGACCTGCGTGTCAGACCAAGGTAAAAAGAAAATCTCCCGCAGGTTGTTTACACCTGTGGTGTGTTTAAGGTCTTACAACTTTAAGGTCAGGATCCTAAAACTGCTGTGAATTCTGAGCTGCTTATGTCGAACATTCAAAGTTCATGTTGGTTTGATGTGTCGACCAGTGATTAGTCAGAAGTAGTTTGATCTCACTTAGCAAGTTATGAAGTATTATTTGTGTGTGAAGTGGGTCTTTGTGATGCTCAAAGGCAGTGGCGGCTGGTCAATAGAGGACGCTAGCATATGTTTTTGAAATATGAAATGCACCCAGTAATATGTGTAAAATATGATATCTGTGCAAAATATTTGCTTTTCCTGCACGTCCTCTCCGCCTGTCTGCATGTCTCAGCAGCTCTGGGACGCTGGAAAAAATGACATGCAATTTAGCCAATCAGCGTCCTCGAATACATTCAGCATGGGGCGAAATCTGTATTGCCCTTAAGCTGCACGTCCTCGTCAGGACGAGTCTCTACATGCGGGAGCACTACTCCTCCAAGACCCGTTTAACAAGAGAACTTTGGCGGAGAAACTGCTGATCCCAGATCAACCTGACCTCACAATCAGACAGCAGACTAGAAAGGGAAGCAGCACATGAGACGCTTCTCTAGTACCTGTACACCAGAGAGGTTTGCTGGATGCAGTCATGCTAATGCATTATTTAGCTTTTTAAAACAACGGGCACAGATCCAGCATGGACGGTTACGGGAGTGAGGGATATGAATCAGAACCAATTATTGCCAAGAAAGTTTTCACCTACAAGGAATTTGTCATGGCGGAAGGTGCATGACATTAAACAATAACAAACAAACAAACAATCAAGACAGTGCAAGAAATAGACCATATTAAAATGTACAATAAAATAAAGAGCACAACAAACGGATAACAGGACTGTAAACAAGTGAAATGAAGTGAAATGTTAAAAGTGTCGAGTGTGTATAAATAAAGAAACAGGGATGAGCAGGGGAGTGTCTGGAAGAAAATTGTCCTGGGGATGACAGAGTCCCGGGCTTTGTTTATGAGCCCAACTGACGACAGGAAGAAGCTGTACATGTGGTGTGAGGTCTTGGTCCTGATGGACCTCAGCCTCCTGCCAGATGGTAGGGACACAAACGGTTTGTGTCCAGGGTGAGAGGGGTCGGCTACAATCTTTCTTGCTCACTTCAGGGTCCTTGAGGCGAACAAGTCCTGGAGGGACGGCAGATCGCAGCCGATCACTCTCTCAGCAGAGCGAATGATACGCTGCAGTCTGCCCTTGTCCTTGGCAGTGGCTGCAGCGTACCAGACCGTGATGGAGGAGCAGAGGATGGACTCAACGATGGCTGTGTAGAAGTGCACCATCATTGTCTTTGGCAGGTTGAACTTCTTCAGCTGCCTCAGGAAGTACATCCTCTGCTGAGCCTTCTTTGTGATGGAGCTGATGTTAAGCTCCCACTTGAGGTCCTGGGTGATGATGGAGCCCAGGAAGCGGATGGAATCCACAGCGTGGACGGGGGAGTCACACAGGGTGATGGGGGCTGGTGGGATTACGTTCTTCCTGAAATCCACAACCATCTCCACTGTCTTTAGAGCGTTGAGCTCTAGGTTGTTCAGACTGCACCAGGTCACCAGATGGTCAGTTTCCCATGAGTAGGCGGACTCATCCCCACCAGAGATGAAGCACCTCTCTGAGAAATGAATATATAGTTACAAATCAATAAATAAATAAATAATGGTATATATTTATATATACATGGAGAACTCTGTCAAGCTAGCCATATTGGGCAAAGTGAACATCTTTTCTTGTACATAGTTGTTCTCAGTCTCATTTGCTTAACTTGGTCATGGAGGTATCAACATTTAATTGAGATGGTAAATTAACAGTGAAAACTCATCATAGCTTAATTTAACACCAATATTCCTAATTACACTTTGTTTTCTTCTCCTGATCTTTACCTCCCTATAACAAGGTCCATAGGGCATCTCAATAAATAAACATAGTCCATTATATTACGTGTGTGTGTGTGTGTGTGTGTGTGTGTGTGTGTGTGTGTGTGTGTGTGTGTGTGTGTGTGAGAGAGATATTATTATATGATATATATTATTATATTATACTGAATTGCATGTGACGGTGACAAAAATAAGATGTCCTGACGTGTTTGTCAAAGTGTTATTTACTCCTTTTTTCGTGTTGGAATAAATGTTAAATATTTAACTTCAAAGTAGTAATGCGCGTTTGATACCTTAATTTTTTTGCATTAAATCATTCTGGGGTTGTTTGCTGAAATTGATTAGATGTGGCACAGCCCTACCTAGAAAGTTTTCCACCAGCCGCCACTGTTCAAAGGTCTAATTATAAGTAGAGAGCAGTGGGAGTGCTCACTCTCAAGTACTGTATTTAAGTACACATTTGGGGTACTTGTACCTGAGTATTTCCATTTTATGCAACTTCATACTTCTCCACTGAATATCAGTGGTAAATATTGTACTTTTTACTGACCTCTTTATTTTCTTCTTAGATGTCTGTCGTCGTCCATCCCCTGCCACTGGAGGTAAAACCACATATCTCCAGATGTGTTGATGTTGAATGTTTGTGATAAACTGAAGGATGAAGTGTTTCCTTTATGTGTTGATGTTGAATGTTTGTGATAAACTGAAGGATGAAGTGTTTCCTTTATGTGTTGAGAACATCCTCCTCCTTCTTCAGATAAATAAACTCTTTAAAAAGTCTCTTGGATCAGATGTAAAATGCATCTTCACAAAGCTGAAAACAGTTTGTTCTTTTTAGAGATGCGTGGTTCTCACAGGACAGAGACGCTACAAACATATGATGATCTTATAGAATATGATGCATTGATGTACATTAAACTAATAACAGGATATAAAGGAGTTACCATGCAACATACACATGAATGCAGCAGGAATATTAATCCAGAAACAACAGATATAATAGTAAAACACTGACGGGGAACATTTTACTGAATTATACTTTTACTTGTAGTGGAGTATTTTCACAGTGTGGTATTGGAGGTACATTTATAGTATGTTACTGCATGTACTGTCAACCTGTTGCACTTCCGCTTTTCACATGTTTTTGTTTCATATTATGAACAAGCAAGCATCAGCGGTACAAAGACCACCAACGGGGTGAAGATCAGCTCCGTAGACGAACAAGTCCTGAGCAGCAGCCTCACAACCGTCTTCCTCCCGATCGTCTACATCATCGTGTTCGTTGTGGGGCTTCCCTCCAACACCCTCGCCATCTGGGTGTTCCTCATCAGGACCAAGAAGAAGCACCCGTCGTCCATCTACATGGCCAACCTGGCCCTGGCCGACCTGCTCTTCGTCATCTGGGTCCCCCTGAAGATCGCGTACCACTTCAACGGCAACAACTGGACCTACGGCCACGGGCTGTGCAAAGTGCTGGTGGCGTTTTTCTACGGCAACATGTACTGCTCCATCGCCTTCATCGCCTGCATAAGCGTCCAGCGCTACTGGGCCGTGATCCACCCGCTCTCGCAGCCCCAGAGGGCCAAGGCCGTCGCCGTCTCCGTTGCCGTGTGGGCGGCGGTCTGGCTTCTCACCGCCCCCCTCTACCTGTACGACCAACAGGTCTGCGTGACGAACCTCGGCATCCTCACCTGCCATGACGTCACCAAGCTCAGTGACAATAAAATGGCGGCGGGCTACTTCCTGACGATGGGGACTCTGGGATTCATCGCTCCCACCGTCGTGTGCATCATCACCTACGTGCTCATGCTCAAGGCTCTCCGCAACAGCATGGCGGACCCCGTCATCGCCAAGAAACGGCGAAAGGCCGTGGTCTTGATCGTCACCGTGCTGGTGATGTTTCTGGTGTGCTTCACCCCGAGCAACATCATGCTGCTGGTGCACTACACCCTCCTGTTGGTTGGGGCGGAAAACAACCTGTACAGCTTCTACATCTCCACGCTGTGCCTGGCAAGTCTCAACAGCTGCCTGGACCCGTTCATCTACTACTTCGTCTCGAAGGACTTCAGGGATCACGTGAAGTACACGTTCCTCTGCAGGAGCGAGAGGACGGTGGAGAGGATGAGAGCCTCCCTCAGTCTCCTCAAGCACTCCAAGAAGAGCAACACGTCCACGTCTGATTCGAGGAACACGTGGAGCAACGAGTCCTGACTCGTCATCTTTAAAAACTCCTCCGTTCTGGATTTCTTTACTGTGACTTCGTCCGTTTCAGTGAGGAAACTCTGACATGTCATCTGTTTTAAAGGCCTCCTAGAAGCTTTCAGCTGTCTAAGTTACTGTTTTTTTATTTTGTAAAAGGGATTTTATTTTTTGTGCTAAAGGGTTTTAGCATGTTGTGTGATACATGATGCAAGCTTGACATGTTTTTTACTGTGTGTATGCGTTTTTTAAAGTAATCATTTAAAAGTTTGTCAATACATGTAAATGTACAACCTGCAGGCCTGGAAAAGTCTCAGAATGTCTTAGAAATAATATAAGTGTAAAGAAGTCTTCAATTTGATTTACAAATGTCATATATGTTTCTCTTGAGTGCTGAAGGAAGTTATGTTAGTTAATCAATGTTTTATTTTTTTATCTGATTGCAGGCTGTTTTGCATCTATAAACTAAAAGGTGGTAAGCAAACACTGTCATTACTGCAGTCGCTAGAACTTATTTGGCACTGGGTTTTTTTAAACCCAAAGATGTTTAGTTTACAACATAATGAGAGTACATGGAACTAGAGAATATTTCTCTTTTTTTCAACATTTTTGCTTAAAAATACAAACAAAACTTCTTATTTTTTCTGTCAGTCATCTCATTGATTTATGGTTGCAACTACTTTACGAAATACTTTCATTACCAAGTAAGCTGCTGGCAATTTTCTCAATGAGTTGTTTGGTCAATAACCCAGCATCATCACATGACTTCTAACATGTCACGCAAACACCCAGCAAACGATCCCCCTTCCTCCTTTTCCTCTTCATCACAACCTCAGCACACTGATGCACATGAGAGCTCCCTCTACAGGTCCTTCTACAGATCCTTTACTACTGCACCCCATTCACCTCTCATGAATAGGCCCGAGAAACACATTCGTAACCATCACTTCCCATCACAGACGTGCTGCAGCACGCTCTCTGCTCTCTGCCAAACCCCTCTGGTGCTAACCACAACGATTTAATTATGCAACCTCTGCCACCTCCTGCTCCTGACTGTAAGCCTGTTAGTTTGGGCCTTTTACTCATCAGATCCCTAAATAAGTCGTTTTTAGCTCAGGATTTTATTACTTTTAATAAATTAGACTTTTTTATCATCACAGGGACATGGTTGTCTCAGGGAGACTGTAGTTTTCTAATTGAAGCAACCCCCCCCCATATTTTACACATCTTCACCCAAGTGCAGCCTTTGACACAATAGACCATGACATTTTAATCAACCGTCTTAAAACCTGGGTTGGCATCAAGGACACTGTACTTAGTTGGTTTTATTCTTACCTTTTAGATCAGGGGTCACTAATAGGCGGACCGCGGTCCGGATCCGGACCCACATGCCGTTGTATCCGGACCCAGGACCTAAAACCGATAGATAATTGAGAATTATTACATTTTGACGGAGCGTTTTTATTTTAACCGGCGCAGCTTTTTCAGCCTTTACGGCACTTGTTCAGCGGCGTAAATCACATCACGTGATCCAGCGCAGCCAATCAAATATGGGTATTCTGACAAGTTTCCTGACTCGAGTGAGATGTAGACACACGGGGGAGACGAGGAAAGAGAACGAGGAGTAGAAGAATTATTACGTGAGTCAGAGAAGTTATTTCACATGACGTTCTCCAAAGAGAGAGAAGTGACCTGAGTCTTTAACCAACAATGAACAGACTCTTATAGGTTAATTCTTCCCACGGACAGTTTAAAACCAGTGTGTCTCATATGTTCAGAGACCGTGGCGATTATTGAAAGTAATGTGAAGCGTCACTACGAGACAAAGCACAACTCTTTTGAGCAAACGTATCCACTCACATCTGAAATGAAGTCACAGATAATAAACAACCTAAGAGCCCAATATGATCAGAATCCTAACAGGTTAATTCACTGACCAACTATGATGTTAACAGAGATAATAGAGCTGAAACAAGTAGTTTAATAACCACACATAAAGTCCATGCTCACACATTTTTCTTGTTAGAAGATGAAAAAAATATAATAATGTGGCTTTTTTGATTGACATCACTTCACACCTGAATTAACTGAATTTAAAGCTGCAGGGCAATTCAGTGAAATACATTTTTCTAAAATGAATTACTTCATTTTAACCTGAGGTGAAATGATTTTGTAACTATGCACCATTTCCTCTAAAATATAATCTGAAATTAGACAAATTGTCTCATGAATGTGATTTGAAGTTAGCTCATGCATGCGATTTGGAAGGGCTTTAATTTTGAAATGCTACATCAGAATGTCCTGGTTCTCTCTGAGTGGCACCTTGAGATGGTCTGCTATTAAGATGCACATTTTTCAAAAGCTTTCTGTTATGTCAGTTATTCTTTAATCCAGCCCTTATTTTACTTGAAATGAGAAGAACATTTATTTATGTATTTTTATGTATTATTTATAATCCATCCTCTTCAATTTGAAAACTGAGAATAGTAATTGTTAAAATATAATTGATGTGTACTTTCTTTATTTGATTTGACAGTTGTTGGCTACACAGAGACGTTGTTACTACTACTAGGCTATATATATATATATATATATATATATATATATATATATATATATATATATATATATATATATATATATATATATATATACATATATATATATATTGCACTAAATAGCGCAAGTTAGATATTATTGTAATGTTCCGTACCTTTGCCCGAGGAGATTTTCTCTATCTGGACCTTTTGGAATGTTAATTTAATACCCCTGTTTTAGATAGTCTAGCCAGCGATGGTCTGGCTTGCGTCTGGCAGTCCTGCGGCGGACGGTCGCTCCGATCCCGGACTGGACGGCGGCGGCAATGGTCTGGCTTGCCCCAAATCAAGTCTGAGTCTGGCAGGGCATCCACCAGCATTGATCACAGAATCCAGAAAATAGCCAGCAATGATCTTTGGGTCATTGTTTGTTTTGTAAGCTTCAAGCCATATCATCTTTCTGGAAAAGCCATCAATGCATCCACTGATTGCAATTCCAAATGGCTTAAGCTTGTCGTAGCCATCAATGTGCCAGACATAGTTTGGACCACAGCTGTGGTAAACACGCCTTCTCAGTCTGTTTCTTGACCTCAAATCAACACATTCACCATCCAATAACTGCAGTAATATTCAAACTGTTTCTCTGTCAGTCACAATTCCATGTAACCAACACTTTTGGTGCATCCATCTGTAACCATGACACTGACCAGATGTTTCCAGTTGCTGCTCAATGAAGGTTGCCACCTCAGCCACATCGGTTTTATTCTTTCTACACCAGAGCTGCGTCTTGCTTAGAATCCTTTTAAAGGTGCGTTTGCTCAGTACAATCCATGTGAAACAGCAAGCAATTGAAGTATTTCATCTGTTGTAAAGCCACATTTAAAGTAGTCTTCTATGTACTCACAATCCATGTCTGTCAAATATTGGGCAACCTATGAAGAGCTGCCTCTATTTTTGTTTTTTTGCTGGCGGGTGGAAATTGGCTTCCATAGATATCATATCATTGTGATCGTGTTTTAAAGATAACCAACGAACATGTTTGTTTCATGCTGCTCTCTGCTGGTTAGAAGTGTGAAGTACTTTTAAGTGTATTATACACAGTAAGGCCGTAGTTGTACTGTGTTTTCTCCTCCAGCAGGAAGCGCTACGATACCGATAATAAAAGGAAACATGAGGGACTCAAAGCTCAACGTCCTGTTTCACTGTGTTCATATATCGGTCTGAGCAGAGAGTCACGTGAGAGAGTAAAGGAGCTACTGACTGAATAAATACTTTTTGAATCTTTCAATGTAAAACAACTGGCTGTCCTGTAGATTACTTCTCTTCATCCACTTGATTCATTTGCCAGTTATCTTCTTGATTAACGGATAAATCGTCACGAAAAACTGCCCATCACATGTTCCTGAGAGTCCGTCTTTAAATATATTGGTCTATCCAACCAACTGTCCAAAACCAAAATGATGTTCAATGAACAGAGAAACAAAAAGAATATGAAGACTATATATTTTTCATGCACAGCCCATCTAACTTATGAACATGACATATTTCCTTATTTGGAGAAATAATTATTTGTGGTCTTTTCTGCATTAAATGTGAAAGTTTGTAGCAAATGTAAAGAGTTCCAACTTTAGCTCTTTTCTACATTTTGGGTTTTAATTAAGTCAAAACTAAACAAAAAGGTTGCTTTTTGTAGGGTGACTTGAACCAGCTTAGACAAACAAACATTGAAGAAAGACTCAGTCATCCAGTAACAAAACTCAAATATTGCACTCAGTATAATATTCACATAACATGGACTACACACCTGTGTGCATATTTTCACGTACAGCAGCTTCTGTTCTGCTTTCTTCATAAGGTCACAAGTGGTGGAAAACAGAAGTAGGTTAAACTATGGCTTTAATTATATCTTTAGGAAATGACCTTCTCATCAGTTTGATGCTTGTGTTTCAAACAATCTAGAACCAGACGTTGAAGTATTTGGATCTTATAAGTAAAAGAAGCAACACTACAGTGTATATCATAATGTAGTTGTTGATTTTTATTAGTAATCTGCAAAGTAACTACAGATGTCAAACAAATGAAGCTAGTAGAGTAAGAAGTACTATAGCTCCCTCAGAGATTGAGTAGAAGTAGAAAGTAGCATGAAATGGAATGCTCCAGTAATGTACACGTAGCTCAAAAGTACAGTAATGTATTTAAATACACTCCACTACTGTCTAAAATAAAAGATCGGAATACATTTTTTATTCTTTTATTTTTTTCAAAGGGCACTTAAATTATAAATACAATGAAAATTGGCTCAACTCAAACACCAGAAGTTGTTTACTGGTATGAAACCGATGTCATCTGATAACCAATCATAGATGTTTATCGGTGAACTCACCTGACGGAAGAACGACGTCACACTTCCGATATCAAACCTGAGACGCGTGTCTCGGTTGGCTGCGCGTGACCGCGTGACCCAGGTGTGTCAAACCCCTCCGCTCCGTGAAGACCGGGATGGCATTAAAAGCAGCGCAGCCACGCCCGCGTACATTGCTGCTCTATACATGTGAACAGTCATGGCCGCGAGGACGCGACTGTTTCAGCTGTTCCTCCTGCTGGGGTTCCTGCAGACCTGCGTGTCAGACCAAGGTAAAAAGAAAATCTCCCGCAGGTTGTTTACACCTGTGGTGTGTTTAAGGTCTTACAACTTTATTATCAGGATCCTATAGCTGCTGAAATTTGTCGAATTACGTCGAACATACAAAGTTCATGTTGGTTTGATGTGTCGACCAGTGATTAGTCAGAAGTAGTTTGATCTCACTTAGCAAGTTATGAAGTATTATTTATGTGTGAAGTGGGTCATTGTGATGCTCAAAGGTCTGATTATAAGTAGAGAGCAGGTCAAAGTGCTCTCACTCAAGTACTGTATTTAAGTACAAATTTGGGGTACTTGTACCTTAATATTTCCATTTTATGCAACTTCATACTAAATCTTAGTGGTAAATATTGCACTTTCTACAACACAGATGTATATATTGTACATTGTACACCTCAGAGGTAAATATTGTACTTTATACTTCACTACATTTGTCTGATGGCTTTATATTCTTCTCAGATGATGGTTGTGCATCCCCTCCCTGTCTAGGTACAGCCACGTATCTCCAGATGTGTTGATGTTGAATGTTTGTGATAAACTGAAGGATGAAGTGTTCCTTCATGTGTTGAGAACATCCTCCTCCTTCTTCAGCTCAATAAACTCTTTAAAAAGCTTCTTGGATCAGATGTAAAATGCATCTTCACAAAGCTGAAAACAGTTTGTTCTTTTTAGAGATGTGTGGTTCTCACAGGACAGAGACGCTACAAACATATGATGATCTTATAGAATATGATGCATTGATGTAGATTAAACTAAACAACGGGATATAAAGGAGTTAACATGCAACATACACATGAATGCAGCAGGAATATTAATCCAGAAACAACAGATATAATAGTAAAACACTGACGGGGAACATTTTACTGCATTATACTTTTACTTGTAGTGGAGTATTTTCACAGTGTGGTATTGGAGGTACATTTATAGTATGTTCCTGCATGTACTGTCAACCTGTTGCACTTCTGCTTTTCACATGTTTTCGTTTCATATTTTGACTCAGAAGACCTCAGAGGCTTCACCGGTACAGAGACCACCGACGGGGTGTGGGTCAGCTCCGTAGCCAGAAACGTCCTGAGCAGCAGCCTCACAACCGTCTTCCTCCCGATCGTCTACATCATCGTGTTCGTTGTGGGGCTTCCCACCAACGCCCTCGCCATCTGGGTGTTCCTCTTCAGGACCAAGAAGAAGCACCCGTCGTCCATCTACATGGCCAACCTGGCCCTGGCCGACCTACTCTTCGTCATCTGGGTCCCCCTGAAGATCGCGTACCACTTCAACGGCAACAACTGGACCTACGGCCACGGGCTGTGCAAAGTGCTGGTGGCGTTTTTCTACGGCAACATGTACTGCTCCATCGCCTTCATCGCCTGCATAAGTGTCCAGCGCTACTGGGCCGTGGTCCACCCGCTCTCGCGGCCCCAGAGGGCCAACGCCAAGGCCGTCGGCGTCTCCGTTGCCGTGTGGGCGGCGGTCTGGCTTCTCACCGTCCCCCTCTACCTGTACGACCAAGAGGTCCGTGTGACGAACCTTGACATCCTCACCTGCCATGACGTCACCAGGCCTAGTCAGAAGAAAATGGCGGCGGGCTACTTCCTGACGATGGGGACTCTGGGATTCATCGCTCCCACCGTCGTGTGCATCATCTCCTACGTGCTCATGCTCAAGGCTCTCCGCAACAGCATGGCGGACCCCGACATCGCCAAGAAGCGGCGAAAGGCCGTGGTCTTGATCGTCACCGTGCTGGTGATGTTTCTGGTGTGCTTCACCCCGAGCAACATCATGCTGCTGGTGCACTACACCCTCCTGTTGGGCGAAGCGGAAAACAACCTGTACGGCTTCTACATCTCCACGCTGTGCCTGGCAAGTCTCAACAGCTGCCTGGACCCGTTCATCTACTACTTCATCTCGGAGGACTTCAGGGATCACGTGAAAAACACGTTTCTCTGCAGGAGCGAGAGGACGGTGGAGAGGATGAGGGTCTCCTTCAGCGCCCTCAAGTATTCCAAGAAGAGCAACACGTACACGTCTGATTCGGGGAACACGCGGAGCACCGAGTGCTGACTCGTCATCTTTAAAAACTCCTCTGTTCTGGATTTCTTTACTGTGACTTCGTCCGAAGCTTTGAAATGTCATCTGTTTTAAAGCTCTCCTAGAAGCTTTGAGCTGTCTAAGTTACTGTTGTTGTTTTTTATTGTATAAATGGGGTTTTATTTTTGTATCTCTGATAATACAACTGATATTTAATGCTCGTTGCAGTCGTCTGCAGTTTTATTTGATTTCTTTGGCACGTCATTTATTTTTATATATATCTGATCTTTTAATCCAAGCTGTCATTTTTATTGAGAATAATTCTTTTGTCAGTTTCAACGTGCCAGAAGGTTTTAGCATGTTGTGTGATACATGATGCAAGCTTGACATGTGTTTACCTTGTGGATGTGTTTTTTTTTTTAAATTTTTTTTTTTTAAAGTAATCATTTGAAGGTTTGTCAATAAATGTAAATGTACAACCTGCAGGCCTTGAAAAGTCTCAGAATGTCTTGGAAGGTGTAAAGAAGTCTTACATTGATTTACAAATGTCATATATATTTTTCTTCTCTTGCGTGCTAAAGAGAGTTATGTTAGTTAATCAATTTTTTTTGTTTTATCTGATTGCAGGCCGTCAGGAGATGTTTTGCATCTATAAACTAAAAAAACAGTGGTTGTGGTGGGGGTTATTACTGTCACCACTGCAATAGCTAGAAAGATCAATTTATAATGGGCAAGTGTTGGCTTTTTGCAGATTTTATCACGTTTTATGCTTTTAATTACCTGGAAAATCGCTTTCCATAGTGAACTCTGTTCACTCTTACAGCTCTGTCCTCTCAGTCTCTGCTTTTACTGAATGCAGCAGTTCAGACTCTTACAGAAGTCAAAGTTACAGTACATGAACACATCACTCAGTTACATATTCACAGCGGTTACTAGTTAGCTTACGTGTTTTCTACGATTCAACTGATCCTCTTATATGATAAGAGCAGTTTAGACTCCGTGAGGGAGGTCACATGGTGTTTTTATGGAGAACGTTTTTTTTTTTTTTTTTCCAAAGAGGTTCCAACAGTCATAAGAAATGAGAAGGACGATGTGATATATGGTCTAATAACAGTCAGTTTCTTACTGTGAGTTCTGTAATATAATGTTGAATATAGACCTGAAGGAAGTATTCCATTAGTCCATCAACAGATAATTAATCTGCACTGATAATTGATCAATTGTTTTTAAGAGAAAATGTCAATAACTTGATGGTTACAGCCTCTCAGATGTGAGAATTTGCTGCTTTTCCGACCTGAAAGTGAAGTGAATACCTTTTGGGTTTTGGACTTTTGGTCAGACAAAATAAGACAGCTGAAGATCACTTTGGGTTTGAGGACATTGTTCTGGATATATTTCAATATTTTGTGAAGTCAGTTGCTCAAGATACAAAATTAGCAACTGAATTATTGAAGATATTATCTTCAGTTCCAGTCCATAACATCACACAGAATATGAATCCATCCAAAATAAAGAATAGTGAGGGGAAAAAAACACAAAAATATAAGATTTTTTCTGTCATTACAAAAAAGAATTAAAAAAACATAAATATATACATATATACAAGTAAAGTAAAATACAACAAAATGATAGATAAGTGAATCAAATTAAATGAAGCATATTGTTAATTGAAAACAAAGTAGTAATGTTAGTAAAGTTAAGTATAGGTGAACTGGAGAAAGGCGTATAGTAGAGCAGTCAGTATAATCTGTAATCAATCGGTGTATATTATATCAAACACTTCAACACTTCCTTTGATGACGGGTCACCTCTCTGATTGTGTTTGCAGTGTTTGAATTAAACAAAGCAAACCTTTTCTTTATTTTCTTGCACACCATTGTCTTTAGAGGACCAAAAGAATTCTGCTGCAGCAAATAGTGAAATAGTTTAAATCATCTTTCTGTAAGATTCAACAGACCTGACAAGTTTTAACGTTACATTAAAAAAAAATCATCAGCAGAACTAAATAAAGTGTATATGAGATAATTGTTTTTATTTTAAAATAAGCATTAATAAGGTATTAAAATGTCCTTTTATGTATGGTTATTATTTGGAGTTTATTTTTCTTCTTAGTGATCTCCACTGAAACCAGAGTGCACCAGGTGGGCGGGTCACAGGTGACGCACAGGTGACGTACGGACAGGTAGTCTCGGGGTGTGTCCTTCACGGTTGTAGGACACATTTAAGACGTCGCTGCATTGAGAGACCGTTAAAGAGGAGCAAAGCTGAGACCGCGTAAACAACACAGAAACATGGATTTAACTCGGTTATCGGCGCTTCTTTTGATTTTCTGCTGCTTTTCTGCCTCAAACGCTGCAGGTAAGACCGGAAGTACCTGTGTTTGTGCGGAAGAACGAGCTCGAGCACATACCGAGACAATGGTTTCCACCCAAGAGTGTTTTAATACAGTAATACTCTGTTAATATTTACGTAATATTCAACCAAATGTTTTAAAACATTGTTATAATGAGAGATACTTTTTGATAGAATTTATGTTTTTGACATTGGGGCGGTGGTCCGCTCCTAAACACACAGGAGTGTTGGGAAATGTAGGCGTAAGAACACTATCTTAATCTTTGTCCTTTGTAATATATTTTATCTTTTAGTTTAAAAAGGAAAATAATGAAAAAAGCCAGAGGTGACATTTTCAAATAGTTCTGGTCTAAACACAAAGATACTCGATTTGTGAGAGAGTAGATTTTATAATAATGATGAAAAGCAGCAAATCCTCACTTTTGAGAAGCTGGACATGTTTCTTTGATAAATTACTAATTATGAAAATAGTTGAGAATTCAGATTTTGTCAGGCTAATAGTTAATCATTTCAGTCATATTGTTTCAGGTAAACAACGGGGGTTCAGCGGGTACATAGACCCTACAGACTCCGAAAAAGTCGTTGTGGACAAGGCGACGTCTGACACACTGAAGAGTAGTCTCACCACGGTCTTCCTCCCGATCGTCTACATCATCGTGTTCGTGGTGGGGCTTCCCGCCAACGGCATGGCCATCTGGGTGTTCCTCTTCAGGACCAAGAAGAAGCACCCGTCGTCCATCTACATGGCCAACCTGGCCCTGGCCGACCTGCTCTTCGTCATCTGGACGCCGCTGAAGATTTCCTACCACCTCTACGGCAACGACTGGGTCTACGGCGAGCCGCTGTGCAAAGTGATGGTGAGCTTCTTCTACGGCAACATGCACTGCTCCGTCCTCTTCATCGCCTGCCTCAGCGTGCAGAGGTACTGGGTGGTGGCCCACCCTCTGTCCCAGCAGAGGAAGAACAACAAGGTGGCCATCGGCGTCTGCGTGGCCATCTGGGCTTTCGTGTGGCTCACCAGCACGCCTCTGTACCTGTACGACCACACCGCCAAGCTCAAGGACCCCAACGTCACCACCTGCCACGACGTCACCGTCATACAGGACGCCCTCAACCCGTTCCCGTCCGTGCAGCTCCCGTACTACTACTTTATCTTCATGGGTCTGGTGGTGTTCCTCGTCCCCTGTGCGGTGATCACCGTGGCCTACGTTCTGCTCCTTCGGGCTCTGGGGAACAGCATGGACGACAGCGCGGCGGGAAAGAACCGGCAGAAGGCCGTGGTGTTGATCGTCATCGTCCTGGTGACGTTCCTCGTGTGCTTCGTCCCCAGCAACATCATGCTGGTGGTGCACTACTCCCTGCTGAAGGACGGCGTGGTGAACAACGGCTACGCCTTCTACGTCTCCACGCTGTGCCTGGCCAGCCTCAACAGCTGCCTGGACCCGTTCATCTACTACTTCGTGTCCGAGGACTTCAGGAACCACGTGAAGAACACGCTGCTGTGCAGGAGCAGCAGGACCGTGGAGAGGATGAGGGTTTCCTTCAACTCCATGAAGTACTCCAGGAAGAGCAAGTCGTACGTGTCGGACAGCGGGAACACGCAGAGCAGCTCCTGTTAGAAGGTCCACGGAGGAGAGCGCGGAGACTCTGATGGGGATATCACGCCTGTGCTTGCGCTCTGTAAAGGAACCCTGTGGCACTGAGACACAGCAGATAGTTCTGTAACAATGGACACAAGGCCCATCGGTCATAACCAGGTAACCTCAGATGAACTCTTAACTGTGAAGAGGAGAGAGCGGAGCACATTGTAAGATGTATATGACGTCATTATGAACTGTTTAGTGTTGAAACATGAATACATATTTACATTTATATATATATATATATATATATATATATATATATATATATATATATATATATAAATGGAGAGAAAGCCAAAGACTGACTGACTATTGTGACTTGACTAGTTCACTGCACTGAAGACCCTTTTAAAGCAAATAAACATCTGTAATAAGAGAAGCACATATCAGGTGCATCTTTGGTCAAAACAACTTAATATTCATTCCTGTTTTTTTGTTTTTTAAGCTTGCCTATTTGGGCACATCCCTGCCGCCAACATGTTTTTATCTTCTTAAACCACTCGTTCTTAAATGTTGAGGAGAAAAAAAAAGTTTGGCACTGTTACATAGTTTCTTAAATAAATGATTTGAAACATACGTTTCTGTGAAACTCCTTTTTGATATTGCGTAACACATTACACATACACGTTATACATTCCTGTGTGGAGGGAGTCACCATCAGGCCTTATTTAACCACACAGCTGGAGACTCAATGTCATGGACGATTCTCGTGGAAATGTTAGGAATTCATGGAATGTGTTGAGCTGTTCTTTGGTTCTGTTAGAGGTGGAAAAGTGTACAAACCTGCTTTTTTTTAATGTTTGTTTATTATTATTATTATTATTATTACTTTTCTGAAGTAAAGGCCAGAGAACGAAGCGTCAGGGATGAGGATGAGGAGGTTAAAGAATGTTTGAGAGCGTGACCAGGCTTGTTGGGAGGATGACTCTATAGTTTCAGTGTCTGCGCCTCATTCCAGGCTCACAGCTCACTCTCCCAAACAGTCAAACATTGTATTTTAACTTCAAATCTCCTTAATTCAACAAACAGTTTCCTTTTTTAAAAGACAATATGCTGTCGACAAAGGGGGTATTGTGAACCAAATTGAATGCTCTTTGTCCTTTTATCTTGAGATAAAAAGTGTGTTTCAAGCAGTAAACCCCCCCCCTCAGGTACACACCCAGACTGTGAAAGGCGATAGCTCGCTGTGTAATGACTGGCTGCGGTAAATGATTGCTGTTGTGAGTGTCATCTTACCGCTTGTCTCGGAGTGGAATGCCTTCCTTTCTCGTGTTGCGGACAGAGCCGCTCCCCGGCTGCGTTACATTGACACAGCTGGTTGATTTGTAAAAGTTGATTTGTGCAACATTTACGCAGGGTGTGACACACTAACCCTGTAGCAGAATGCGTGACGAGTTGTTGGATTACTTATTTAAAAGGTGAACATGAAGCAAGAACACATGTTAAAACCTTCCAGTTTCAGTTTCCATTTTTCTCATAATGGTAAACTTGGAGCATTTTCACTGGAGCTGTACAAATTCAACACACAGTTTCAGTGTTCAATGTTATAAACTATATATTTATAGACGTTTAGAGGAGAGCCAGGCTAGCTGCCCCCCCCCCCATTTCCAGTCTTTATGCTAAGCTACACGTAAGCTAACCTGCTGCTGGCTTATTTAACATGTCATGATAACAATCTTCTCTTTTCAATGTTGCTTTAAAATAGGACTGTCACCATATCCTATTTTATGTTTTGCATGTTTTGCATGTGGTTATCATAATGGTAAAAAGAAATGAGGGCAATGGAGCACACTCCTGAGTGGTGGTTTGTGTTGTATATTTCCATGCTGCAACAATGTGCGGTGCCTCAAGGTTCTCGTCAATTGCAACATACCTGTAACTACAAGAATGACATTTGAGTTACAATATTTTTTATATTTATAAGAATAAGAGTTTGCAGAACAAACCGCACAGTAGTTCAAACCACACCGTCTTAAGAAATGAGACTTTTTGACAGGAAATAACTTAACTTCAGCTATAAATTACATTTTTTACCCATTTAAAATTCTTTTAAGAAGCGAACTAATGGTGAGAATGCATGCACATCAGAGATCTATGACGTAGCCAGATGTTTATTTAATTCATACGTAGGATCCCAGTACTATAATAATTGTAACACAGTCACACAGACAGATCTGCTGGAGGTGTCTGGTGTTTCTAAAATAAACACAACCTGTTGCAACCGTCAATACCCTCATTAACCAGGAACCTGCCAAACCAGTTCTGGCTGCTGGTGTTGATACCATGAAAACAGAAACGGGGAGAAGAGTCACCACAGTACTACCACTCACTGCATTTCCTGTGTAATATCAGTAGATATTCTACTGCACTAAGGGAGTACCTTGTGTCCTAAAGAGATTCATTTGTATAAATTATAAAGTATCGTAGAAGTGGCTGTGTTTGCTTGACATGTTCTCCTTGCCTCTGGAAGAAAAGGGGGACCTCTGCTCTGGTTTGTTTTTTTTAAATGCAAGTGGACACGAGTAAAAAAACACACTTTTCTACAAAGATGAAGTAGTCAGTATTTCATTAAAATGTACTTTATTTACACATTATTTCTGAGCTACTTTACAATTTGATTTATTCTAATGAATGAAAGAGAAATCTTTTGATTCTCGTAGTTGTATCACAAAAGATATTGTCTTTTTTTGGGAGAACTCTTCCAGTAGGAGCATCTCAAAGAGAGTTCGATTAGTATTGCTCACACGCATCATACTGGCGTGCAGCTAAAAGGCCGCTATTCATGCGCGTGAGCGAGAGGATCAGTGCTGAGGAGGGAGGGAGGGAGGGAGGGACAGTGCGCATCTACCGTCAGCAAAACACTCAGATAAGAGCTCAAAACATGTCCGCAAACTGACCTGAGATATCTGACCATAACGTTACATCAACATGAACGAGAAATCTTTATGAATAAGAGATGAATGTACACAAAAAAAGACATAACAAAAAGGTAATTCTTCTCAACAACGTACCAAATGTTAGACTGATAATCTGCTGTTCTGTTAGAGAGAGAATACATCCACATAGGAAATATAAGAAACACAGGAAAGGCAGACAAGGGGAAAGAGAGAAACTGGTCTGGTGTTGGAGGGAGAGCATTTACAAAGAAAGAGGCGATGAGAGTCACTGAGAGATTTAATTCAAGCTCTTCAGTCTCTTCTCCCTTTCATCCCGTCTGGCTCCCCCGGTGGCAGCGTGGCCGGAGGGAGTTGGCACAGTGTGGGTTCCCCCCAGCCGGTCCCAGTGGGAGAAGAACGGGGCGAAGTTAGTGTTGGGCCGCTGGTGGTGAGCGTCGTGCTTTGGTGCACCGCCCCACAGGCCGAAGGGCACCAGCTTGTGCATGGCCCACGGGAAGTCGTAGCCGCAGTGGTCCTCGGTGGAAATGTAGATGTTGAAGACCATGAAGCCCCACGTTGTGAGGCAGTGGCACCGGAGCAAGACGGGGTCCACCGTAGCCCAGAACCCCACGCTGAATAACTCCCAGCCAGACAGGTACTGGGTGACGAGGCTGAAGGGCTGGTTGTACTGGTGGTGCACGGCGTGGAACGTGCGGTACAACCACGGCACCTGGTGGTGCAGCCGGTGCCACAGGTAATACTGGAGGTCAAAGACCACCGTGCAGCCCAGGACGCCCAGGAAGAAGCTCCAGAGAGTGGGCGCCTCGCAGGGCAGCGGGGTGGGCGGCCTCCACAGCCACTGGGCGACCGCGGCGGGAAAGATGTAAAGCAGGTGGTTGTAGACGGTGACGCCCAGGGTGGTCCAGATGTTAGGCCAGGTGACGGCCCCGTCCGGATGGAGCCGGTAGCGGTTAATGCAGGGCCAGGTGGGCGCCAGCAGGTCGAGCAGGGTGTACAGACCGACCAGGAGGAAGTAGGTGGTGACGGAGAGGACCACGGGGAACAGAGGGCTCCTCAGGAGGTCGTGGTGGTTCCGGTGGAGGTAGTCCCAGGCGGGCTGCAGGACCAAGCCCTGGGACTGGCCCCCAGTCACGTTGTCCTCACCCGACATACAGGATAAAGTTCTCTGTAACCTGTCTGTGCTCATCACCAACGAGGCTTTCTCTTCCAAAAATAAGGGGAGTATTGTGAAGGGTCTAAATGGACGGATAGAGCCAATCAGCTTCCTCGTGCAGGTCAAGCTACGGAAGATTGTCTGGTGACTGTCTTTGCCTCTTATGTATGTTCAAGCCCCACCTCTACTCCCCTCCCCACCACACACCCCCTTCTTTTTAAAACAAGGCGCTCTGTAAAGGCCTTTTTTTTTAATTCATGGACACAAGGACCGCAGCCAGGACTCAGGAGCGGGGCCACAACAGCTCTCATTTTTGACTCACATCATGGAGAGCGAGCTTCCGCCTGCTTTTGATTTTGACTTTGTGACAAACTAAGAGCTGCGTGTGAACATGAACAGAATGAAAAACATGACGTACATTAAGCTATATATTCACTGCTGCGTGTTAATAATTTGCATGTTGATGTTTCCGTCTTTCTCACCCTCACATCATCAAACACACACACACAAACACACACACACACACAGCATGAGCCCAACAGAGTAATTAATCATAGAAAAGCTGTCAAATGAGACATGAATTCAAAAGCACTTGCTTTCTGATGCCGGATTGCACTTGGCTCATTGCTCAGTTTGAGTTTGTTTACAGGAAGAAAAAAAGAAGACGATTTTTAATGGCGGAAAACCGAACTGCAGCAGCGACCACAGCTCTTGTTTCTGTGGTGAGACACAATCATTTTATAGAGAGCGGATGTTTGGGTAAACACCGTGTGATATGTGCTTCACTGTCAGACATCAGGTCGCTTAACTTGTATTGTTCTACTGCTGTCAGTCATGTTTCATTGACTTCTATCTGACTGAACAGCAGCGTGATGAACACCAAAATGTTTGATTTCAGTATCTCAACAAAAGAACACATCAAATGGATCCGACACGACAAGAGACAGGATTCCATTATCAATGATTTAGTAGTACGACACAACCAATATTACACAGGGAGTCAATTCCAAGTGCAACTTTGAGGCACTTGAGTATTTCCATACCTTATACTTCTACTCCACTACAATCACAAACATGTATTTTAAAGCTCTAGTTACTTTGCAGATGCAGATATTAATACAATATAAAAATCAACTAATAAACAATGATATATTGTTAAAGATTCAGCTCCCCAGTACTATATGAAGTACTCAAAATATATACATCTTTAAGAGAGGCAACTTTAACATTAGTAAACATGAATGCATCAACGTTCAGGTAATATTAGTGCAGCATGCAACAAGTTCTTGTGAAATTGTGCAAATTGACAATTGAAACTGTCCAATTCAGCCACCATCCATCCTCACTCCACTGCCTAAAAATAAAAGATGTCTTCATCAAACAATAGTGTAAAAGGCTGGAACAAAAATCTAACAGAAACATAATAGATTTATGACGTTCAAAGTCCATTTTTAAGAGATAAAAATGCCCCCTGTTTATTTGATAGTCATTCCGGTGCTCTCAGTCAAACCGCATGATCTTCATCAGCTGATGGAGTTTTGACCTTTCGCTTAAGCTCCTCCCTAGAGCGGCAACTGGCCAATCCAATCCATTCTTAAGCAAGCGTAACTATAGACGCAGGAGGCGTGTCCAGCTTTTACGCGGTGTGTTTGGAAACCGAAAGTCGTATTTTTCGTCTTAATGAAGTCAAAAAGCACAAGAAGAGAGACGTGGGATGTGTTTAACAGTGTGGAACACCTTCCTCACTTTGAATCCAACACAGATCAACACAAACTACTTCCAAGCTCCAAGGTAAGATGAACACGTCAGCAAACAAAGACTATATTATTATTATTATTATTATTATTATTATTATTATATATTTGTATTGACTAAGTTACCCTAACATTGTTCCTGTATGTTTGTAATAATTTCTTTCTACTTCTCCCTCATGTTTCAGAACTACTATTCCAGAAACATGTTGTTATCTCTTTTGTAATATCTATTCTATATCTATCTAAACGCCATATTGCTAAATATGATATAGGTGGGGCTTAGTGACTTGTTCCCTTAAAAGCTGAGGTTCAAAGTTTATACTTGACTTTGGATGCTTTGGAAGTTGAGTACTACATTTAATTATCATAAATAAAACTTCATGTTCCTTTACTGTATTCTAGTTGGTCGCAATCTATGTTCGTCCTTGAGAGGAACAAACTGACACACTTTAGAACTGGACTGTATTATAGGAACAGGACACAGAAGTAGTGTGTGGTGTAAACAGTGTGGGGAGACTCGTTAACTAAACAGACATGCGTCCTGTCACCATGTGATCAGCACGCGCTGATACCACTGATCAGCCAACAGAGGGCAGTAAAAATCTTCACCAAAGACTCAGATGACGCTCGAAGAGAAATCCAACTGGATTTGAAAAATCATTTTCCCAGTTGTGTAAACCTAACCTGATGTGTCCTGGTTAGACACCCCAGGTACACTTTAACTATATGTCGCCATGAAACTTCCACTGTTGATTACTTACATGCAGGCATTTTTTTTGTATTACAAGTTTTCTCAAATTGTATGTATGAATATGCAAATAGGATATTATCTTATCATATACTTGTTAATTGTAATACATTTCCAGAACAGAAGTCTGAGTATTGCATAACGCCAGGTTTAAAATTATTGTTTAATGTTGTCAGAGGTTTTACAGACTTTTGGATACGTCTTTGTATCACTCCATATATATGAAAATACTGCCAACAGACAAAAAAAAGAGAGACAAATTCTAGTTGTTTTTAGTTATAAAATATTGTATGAATCAGGTAATGAATGATATATGAACAAACCCCTCGGTAAAAACCTGGTGAACTGTAACGTTTGGTGTATGTAAGAGCTACTGAAGTGGAGATTTCTGGATCAGAGTCTGAGAAGAAACTCATTTAGAGAAAATGTGTTTTGTAAAATTAAAGAAGACATGAAGCAAAAAATACCAAAATCTCAAAACCTGCCAGTGGATGAACAATGTTCTCCTGGTGTTTTGAGACAAGGCAGAGCCCAACACTGATGATATTTATCTGAGCAGTTCACAGCCACTACACTGGAGCAGCCCATTCATTAAAATACATGAAGAGACAAAATATAAAAGGCCCGTGAGATTCCAGAGGCCTCAGGCTCAGGCTTAATGTCAAGTCAAACCCAGAGGAAAGACTGTGAAAGTCACAGAAGTCAGACATAAAAAAATATCTGGCCGCTGACTCGATATCTCGTAAAGTCCCGAAGTATCGACCCTCTGGAGAAACAGAGTACGGCTGTTTGCACATTGTCAAATACGATCACAAGAAGTTGCTTCAGTGCCACGACGATCAGCTGCTTTGATTGGACGAGGACGATCGCAAACCGTTTTTTGGTTCCGTGTCACCACTCGCCAGACAGGTGTTGGCAATATAAAAGAGAAGTGGAACTCTGCACATCACTAGCGTGCACCGCTCGGCGTCTGAGGAGACGATGACGGGGTGTGAGACTCCTCCATTCACTCCTGAGGGAGAGCACAACATCCAGTGATGCTCCAGCTCCAGTGTCCACCTGCTCTCCGCACTTTAATCTACTTTTGTTACTTTACACATTTTGGACTCTTGCAGACACATACAGCACAGTGGTTTGTTTATTTTATTGGATCCACACATTCAAAAAATGTCCAAATAAAACATTAAAGCAACCATGAAAACAACATCCAAATAAAAAAATAAATCAAACAAAGCAGCTGATCCTGATAACACACAACCAAACCAATAACATTAATGCAACAACTTTGGGTTAGAATCTGTCGTTTGGACTACATTTACAGAATACAGACCAATGCCACTGTGGAGAAAAAGGCCTTCATCGCATAAAGCGACGTATCGTCATACAACGGTTCGTATGATATCGTACGGAAAGTTACTCCTCAGTTTTCCTATAAAAGTCCAGCAACACGTGTCAATTTACGCTTGTTACATGCATACGGTATTTTCAAAATAAACTTCAGTCTTCACAGGAAACAAAAGTTGGGATTAGACAACAAAACGCCCTTGTTTGGGTCAGAAAAAGGTCGTCCTTTGAGTTAAAATAACTCTGGAAGTGCAACGTTGACTTGATGAATGAACAGCGGTCTGCTGGCTGATAGGTCGCTGGATGTTGGACCCATCCACCTGATCCCACCATGAGTTTGTGGGATATCTACAAATTATATTTTTCGTAGGTATAGCTATTAATGCTGCATAAGACCTGCATAAAGTCATCTTTATTTCTGAATCCAGTCAGTGAAGTTCAGACAGTGAGAAATCCTCCGGCGGCTGTTTCCACTGATCCTGACAGGGTGAGAGCCACAGCAATGCTGACGCCTTGGACTTGTCTCTGGAAAAAAAAGCTACACTTTACTTCAACCTCCTCATATTTAGCATTTAAACCCACTTTATAAACCCTTAATCAATGGTTTATAACACAAGTCTGTGTGTAGAACATGCATCTCTCCACTATTTCCCAACAAGCACATACTTACTTTATACTTTATACTTCAAACTGAACTGTTGCACATCAATGTTATACACATTGCGTATAACTCTACAGCTCTTCCACTTAGAAAACACACACATATGTACGTATGTTTCCTACTTTCTATTGTAGATTCTTAAATATATGCATTAGTTAGGGTTGAAAATAAAAAGACTTCACTAAATAGAAATATTTCTGAGGGAACGTTTTGATGTCTGATTATTGCTGCTTTGCAAGACAATAAGTTTAGATCAACAACTATAATCTGACTTCACGTCGCGCTCATCAACAGGTGCAGCTCTGTTAACCTGATGAGGTGGTACCTGCTGGTTATGAATGCCAGCCTCTTGTCTCTCTCTCTCTCTCTCGCTCTCTCTCTCTCTCTCTGTCTCTTCCTCTCTCTTTCTCTCTGTCTCTCTGTCTCTCTGTGTCTCTCTCTTTCTATCTCTCTCTTTCTCTGTGTCTCTCTCTCTGTCTCTTCCTCTCTCTTTCTCTCTCTGTCTCTTTGTCTGTCTCTCTCTTTCTCTCTCACTGTCTTTTTGTCTCTCTCTCTTTGTCTCTCTCTTTCTCTGTCTCTCTCTCTGTTTGTCTGTCTCTCCCTCTCCATCTCTCTCTCTATGTCTCTTTTGCTGTCTCTTTCTCTTTTTATCTCTCTCTCTCTTTCTGTCTCTCTCTCTGTCTGTCTCTCTCTCTGTCTGTCTCTCTCTCTCTCTGTCTGTTAAACACAATTTAAGTATCTTTCACATATAAAATGCAGCATAAACGTTAAATACACCAAATGTAAATGGTAACTGTAAAGTCACAAACTTGTAAGATAGGAAAAAATATGTAAACACAAAATTTGACAAATGAAATCCAGCTATTGCACATGTGGCGTCAAAAGTAAAGTAAACTCGGTGTCTTACAATGCAAAGACAGGAGGCTCATTCTGAATATATCATGAGACGTTTTTGCAGCAGGATGTCTCAATGCTCAGGTTTCAAATGAATGGAAGCCTCATCTCTTACAGTTTTTCTCAATTGCTAAAACACTAAAACCCATTGGCTGAACAAAGATCTCAGTTGCCTGAACTCATTTAGTTACTTGTGCAGTCTGTTGTCAATACCTTAAACTATTTCACATGGTAAAACACAATTTGCAGATCTCACTTAGACTTTTCAGCAAAACTCTAAACACATTCTCAGTCTCAAAACACATTCTGCACTCTAATGCACATGTCATCCATACTGGTAAACACAAGGGGCAACAATCAAATACAAATAGAGAACACATGTCATTGATTAAACACAATCACTCAAAATTGATTTCACTTGTATCAAATGATGTGACACAACCAATATAAGCCAGTTCAGAGAGCAAACAGGTGGTTGAAGGTGGGAAGGAGAACAGTCTGAGAATGGATAGAAGAAATCATGTGAGAGGACGAGGACAAGTGCGTATGCGAGGTGGGCGACGAGGAGGAAGAGGAGGAGGGCAAGAAAGAGGAAGAGGAGGACGAAGAGGAAGAGGAAGACAAAGAGTGGAAATATCTGATGAAATTCAAGCAACAGTCATAGACCATGTTATAGTCCACGGACTGACAATGAGGGAAGCAGGACTTAGAGTGCACCCCAATTTGAGCCGATTTTCTGTGTCCACCATAGTAAGGACATTCACAGAAGAGAACAGGTACAGTAAACTACTGTATTTTTGTAATTGCAAATTTACTGTACTACACTATATGCAGCTGTTTCAATAGTCATTTGTAAAGTTCATCACTGTATGTATTGTACTGCATGAATATTTTTTGTAACTGCAAATCTACTTTTTGTAGAACTGCAAGGCTGCCACATGCAGGTGGAAGGAGAGCTATATTCACTCAGGAGCAAGACACCATTATAGTGGGCATGGTCCTTCAAGATAATTTAATACGACTCAGAGAAATACAGGAACGAGTGATACAAGACAACACACACTTCCAGGGAATCGACAGTGTGAGCATTTCCACAATTGACCGTGTCCTCCATCGTAACAGGATGCGAATGAAACAAGTATACAGAGTACCTTTTGAGCGCAACTCACCAAGGGTGAAAGAACTGCGAGCTCAGTATGTGCAAGTAAGTGTACAATCAGACACATTTACTGTAATCCAGATTGTCTACAGTACTGCCACATACTATGTGAATGACATTACTCTTCAGTACATACAATGTATGTGAATCAAAAGTGCATACAGTAGGCCTAATTGAACTCTACAATATAGCACTGTCTCTGTACAACTTACTAAATTCTACATACATTATATTGTATTCCTACACAGACAATATTTGACTGGGTATCCTTGGACAGACCCCATGAGTTCATCTTTGTCGATGAGGCAGGCTTCAATCGAACAAAGAGGAGAAGGAGAGGCCGAAACGTGATTGGACAGCGGGCCATTGTTGAAGTCCCTGGTCAACGAGGTGGCAATGTCACAATCTGTGCTGCTATCAGCAACCATGGTGTTCTACATCACCATGTTACACTCGGGCCATATAACACCCAGCATCTTCTAAGATTTCGGGCCAATCTCAGAGATATTTTATTTGAGCAGCAGGTTCAAGAGCAGCAGGGTCAAGAGCTAAATGAGAATCCCATTCCCACCTATGTGATAGTGTTGGACAATGTCAGTTTCCACCGAGCTGCTCAGGTAAGGGAATGGTGTAACATCAATGGTCAGTTTATGACCTTGTACCTCCCTCCATACTCGCCTTTCCTGAATGCGATTGAGGAGTTTTTCTCCTCATGGAGATGGAAAGTGTATGATAGACAACCCTACACCAGAGTAGATCTGCTGCAAGCCATGGAATTAGCCAGTGGTGATATAGGTGAGGAATCATGTCAGGGCTGGATACGGCACACTAGAGGCTTCTTCCCCCGTTGCCTCAGGAGAGAAAATATTGCTTGTGATGTTGACGAAGTGCTCTGGCCTGACCCAGCCCAAAGACAAGAAGAAGCACATTGATGACATGTTGACTCCTTTGATTTGTGTCCCTTTTACTGTAGTACTGTATACTGTAGTAGGCCTACAGTGCATTGTAGGCTGTATAATGTACAATAAACCAATTGTATAGCCTTGAACATTGTGCTTTCTATTTGTTACAGTACTGACTGCTCAATAGATTTTGACAGGTTGCAGGTTCATATCAACAAAGAACAAGAATTGCAGTATCACAGAGACAAAGGACACGGTTGTGAGATGCAGGGTACCGTACTGTAACAATAGGGGTACAAGGAGGAGGAAGAACAAAAGAAATTGCAAAGAGCAAAAGCAGAGTAGTAATTTCTGATCAATTTTGAGCTACTGTAATAGAACATGTTTTCGTTCATCAAAAGACAATGACGGATAAATATGAAATTTGTTTTGAGATTACAAACCTACTTCTCCCTGAGAACTATATGTTTTGAACAATGTGTTTTCTATTTATTGGTGTATTGCTTACTGACTGCTTGATAGTGTATATTATTTTGATCACTTTGTTTATGATTTGAGAGCAGTGTTTGATTTTGAGCACAGGTAAAACTGTTTTGAGGCGAAAGTTTCATTTTGCAAGAGGATTCAGAGGTTTTGTAAATAGTGCTTGAAGATGAGGTTTTGTGTTTACAGTTTTGAGAAAATGGGTGACCGTTTCAAGAAATATGTCTTAGCAATCGAGAAAAACTGTATTGTCTTTGCAGTGAGCTTGACGATGCTGCAGAGGACCTGAGGGGACACAAGGGGACACGAGGGGACATGAAATGATACATCATCCGTCATGAAGGTAGGAGGCAAGCTTTTTATCCCATTAAAGACCGCGACACAGGTGTTGTGTTTTTGTCTCACAATTTTTAATTTATTTAAATACTGCTGTTAGAGGGCAGACATGTAACTGAGATAAAAGTTTCAAACACGTTCGACTAACCTCTAAAATCTTAATTTTATTTTCCATCCGGTAAATTATACATCAAATCCTGTGCTGATATCTCAAACAACGGTTTCAGCGTCTGATGTGGTGTCCGTTTTGAGTGGAGGCTTTTCGTGGGTCACCGTCCTGCACAACACTTCACTATCAGCAGCTGTGTGGGGGGGGGGGGGGGGGGGGGGGGGGGGGGACTGTTTCATCACCTCAATAGATGGAAACTTCTCGGCTCCGTGGCTGCAAGTGGAAGAAAAAGTTGCAGGAGCACCTGACAGCTCACATCCCTCAGGTGTTGTCTTTGGGGGCTGAGTGTTGTTCTCCACTGTCAGTTATGACACAGACAGTGACAGAGGAGGGACGGTCGTGTGTGAGAGCGACCGTCGGACACAAAATGACAAAAGGGTGAAACCTGCCGTTGCTAAAAAATAAACCCCACGACGATGACAACGTGGCGATTTCCAGTCACAAGGTGAGACTGTGAGAACCCGCTGGTCATACGGTTGATTTATTTTACTGATGGGAAGTGAAACCAGAGGTTGCTTTGGAGGGATACATGATAACAAATCAGGAACTCTACGTTGAGTAAAGTACGCACAACTCAAAGTCAGTGGAAGAGATGATGTGGTCTGGCTGGGAAGCCCTGTCTTCTGGAAGTTACCTTAACTTCTTCATTTGCAGCAATAAACGTGTTTTGGGAGGCACACAAATGTTGCAAAAATATTTAGTGATTACATGTTAATTCGTTGGTTCAATCTATTCCAAATGCTTCACGTCTGTGCTACCGTCTCCAATTCAGACGGAATCATGACCCAGGACGTGTTACTGGGCCTCCTGGAGGGAAGGGAGGCACAGGAGAACCAGAACCAGGACTGAGAGGAGCAGACTGTCAGACCCTGCTGCAGTAAAATGAGAGGTTTTCTAAAGGGACTCTGGTGCTCAGAAGCAAAACCACTTTAGCCCACAGGCACCAACAGAACCAACGTAAAGTGAAAGATCCTCGTAGGAACTTTAAATATAAAAAAAGTCCACCAGACCTCCTCCGTAAAGAATATTGCCACCAAATGTAATCCAGACACCCTTAATGGTCCCTTTAAAGGTGTGTTCTGGTGAAACAATATTTTTGTATTTAATTGTCTGTGCCTTTATATTATACAACCTTCATATTTCCTGTATGTGCTGCAAAAAAAGAAACAGTAGTTGAGGTGAAATGCTACCCCCCCATTAGTGTGGAGCCTGTGGCCAGGTATATTACATATTGCGTCTTTAAACAATGAGATTGTTCTAGTAGCATTGCATAGTAAGTAGGTTGCTGGAGTCACTGTAGGGATGGAGGTGATGCAGACGCATGTGTGAAGGCCCTCGCATGTGCCCAGGGTCTGATGAACACCCAGGGGGGCTCCAGGGTTACACCGGCACATGTTTTGTTTTCCACCTTGATTAACTCCTGGAAAAGAAAGACGGAGTTACCATGGGCGTCTCACCTGTGGAATTAATTATCGGGCACAAGATAGGAGGAAGGCTCACTCAGCTTCCACCCACTTCCTAATAAACAAGCTGTGCCGCTGCGTCTCTCCGTCACAGTCGTACGGGACTCTAACCAGGTAAGAACCCCCCCGCAGACGATCTGTTTCCTACTCTCATCTAAATAATGTTGTATTAACACATGGTTTTCACTGTCAGGAAGCTGTGTTCATCATCCTTCCAGCAGAATGCCCAGCCAGCTCGAGGGTGCGATGGATGCGCTCATAACGGTTTTCTACAACTACTCTGGAAACGATGGAGACAAACTGAAGCTCAACAAGGGCGAGTTAAAGGAGCTGCTCAACAGCGAGCTCACCGACTTCCTCACGGTACAGTAGACGCTTCGTCATGTATGACTACGTGGGTGAATGTGTTGGGTATTTAAGTAGAAGTCTCTGCATCATGAGGCAGAATCGGACCAGCCGGACCAGGAAACGTGCCCCCCCGGTGGAGTCTTATAGCTCAGCTCACTGCAGCGTCTCCAGTAGACTTCAGTTCTTAGTGTGCTGAAAATGAAGCAACCTGTAAAAGCCTCATTGACTGACAGCTGATCCCCACAGCTCAGTTATTAGCTCTTATTTGTGGCTGGAATATCTGTATATAACTAGATGGAGCATTTTGTTATGTTTTGCATAAAATTCTTACTTATTCTAATAGTGGCTTTTTTTCTTATTAAATGTATTGTTCCATAAGAAATGCCACCTTAAAAAAATAATAACAACAACAAAAACAACAATAATAATAATAAGCTTTATTTATGTTGCACCTTTAGTAAAATAAAATGCAGCTGGTATTTAAAAAAAGGGCACAGAAAAGCTAAAATAATACAAATTAAAAAAAACAATAGATTTAAAATAGGACAATACAAGTAATAAAATAAGTTGATGGAGTTGAAAACTATTTTTAATATATAAAAAATATCGAGTATGATAAATATAGAATAGATATAAAATAAATACTGTTAGAAAAAGGTTGAATTAATTAAGTTTTGAGCTTTTAAAAAAAAAAACAGAAGTTGCTTGTCTGGAGGGAGTTTGTTCAATGAAACAAAATGGTAATTTCAGTCATATTATCAGGCTGGGGTAACTTTCTTTTTCTTGTTTTAATTTGTGTCATCATCATCATTTATCATAAAGCTCTTAATAAAGCCCCGGATTTCCTGGGTGTTGGTTCACCAAAGTGTGACCCTCATTACCTCAATGGATCTATAGTGACCAATAATACGGTAATCCACTCATCAAGGGTCCTCGGATGATGCTTTCATGTCCCCCCGACTCACTTGACAGAACCACGTTTCCACTGCTGTAAAGAGACGAACATGCCGACCTTGTCGGAGGAAACGGTTTCCTCATTGATTGCTATCCTGCTGTCAGAGTGTAAACTGCTGGTGGCTCTCACATCACAGCGCTGTGTGAAATAAAGGCTGAGGGGAGAAGGAGAGGGTCATTTAAAGATAAGCCCCGGCCCCTGAGTCCGTGTGATAGCGGCCGATGATTGAGAGCGTTAACAAAGCGGCCGAGGCCTCAGAGTCAGACCTCTGATGCCTTCACACACACATATATATATATTTTATCTTCTTGTCCTCCCTCATGCGGATGGGAAGCCTCAGGTGCTCACGCATCATCATCATCATCATCATCAGTGGCCCATATCGCCTCCAAATATAGACGCTCCCATGATGTCATCACATTCCCTCGAGCTGCAGTCACCTCTGAGAATAAACGCAGCGACGCGTTCGCCCTCAGTTTCCTCCGACAGAAAACACTGACACTTGCAAGGCTTGATAGACTACTATGTCTATGTGTGTGTATATATATATATATATATATATATATATATATATATATATATATATATATATATATATATATATTTTAAAAAAACAACTGTAAGCTGGAGATGAATGGCAGTGTAGTTCAATAAACACAAACCTTGTCACAATATTATTATTGTGCTATTATTTTCCTCTCAATTTTGGCTCATATATATGTTATTAGGAACATATATATACTCTGACATGATAAATATATATATATATATATATATATATATATATATATATATATATATATATATATATATACTTTATATGCTGCTATTTGACTGTGAAACTGGGCTTTACTGGAGAGGAGAAAGTACGGAAGTCAACTTTTGAAAGTAAAAGCGTTTGTTTTGAATTCCTGGTGGGGAATTGTTTACTGTTGGAAATGCAGGATTCAGTTTAATGAACCTTCAGCAGCTCCGAGGTTGTATTTTCCTAATGAAATCGATCCCATCTGAGTCTGCCTTCAGTGTGGACTGTTTTTTAATTTCAACCTTCGCTAAAGATGTTGTCTTCGACGAGTGTCCCGACGTAAAGATCAGCAGGTGCCTCGGAGGTTAGGCGGCGTAAAAGGAAAGCCATGTCTCGCCTTTCAATCCTGGAGGAGATGAGCAAAAGCCATAAATGTCGTGTGTGTGTGATCAGCTGCAGCTCACGGCTCATTGAGCAGCAACATCACTCTGCTCTCCACCGGACACGAGCGGCAGCTTCTGAGTCAATACGAAGCTCCAACAACTATCACTCCGTCGGTGTAACTCATCCTACATGGACAGACTGATATTTCCTATAAAATGACCTAAATCTAGAAAGGTTAACGCTCTTATTAATTGCTTGAACGATGTCAATACTATTGGCTAACAAGTCCAAGATATACAGGAGAATCATTAAGAAGAATTCTTGTTTGTTGGACTAAAGTTCTCTTTATATTTTCTCGTTTTTCAGTCTCAGAAGGATCCGATGCTGGTGGAGAAAATCATGAACGACCTGGACTCGAACAAAGACAACGAGGTGGACTTCAATGAGTTCGTCGTGTTGGTGGCCGCCCTGACTGTCGCCTGCAACGACTTCTTCCAAGAGCAGCAGAAGAAAACCAAGTAGATGTCCGTAGAAAACCGCCTGTGGACCAATCGTTTAAAAAAAATGCCACCACATTAAAAAAAAAACATACAGTCAATGTCCCATCAGTGGAATCATTTGTAAAACAATGACGTTGTGATCTCACATTACATTAACAGTAAATACTCTTCTTCGTCTATACAGTAGATTGTACAGTAGGTTCAGGTCATAATTGAGAGGCTTAACCTTTAAAAACACGCCTTAAATCTTTCGTCGTCATGTATTTTTGTGTAAAAGTCTTTGGAGACGTTGTCTCAGCCGGATGATGCATTTAGTAGGAAACATGTTTAGTCCCTCGTCTGTCTCGCTGTCAGTCAGTGTTCCCAGAGGAGCAACACTTTTATTTTCCCCCTCATGTTGGCGCAAAGAGTCATGGGAAAAAGTCCCAGGATCACAGTGACGAGAGATCTCCTGTACAACGTCTGTAACATTTAATGCTTTGAGGTACATGTTGTGTGAAAATGTGTTTCATTCTGACCCGCCGATACGGTTTTAAACAACAGTTGAATTTGAGTCTTTAAATATGAGAACTTCTATGGCAGAATAATATTATTGGTGGACCTGCTTTACAACAACAAAGACAGCTGACACGCCTCAACGCCTGTTTTTGTTGTTGTTTTTTGCAAGTGGACACAAGGTAAAAACAAGAACTTTGTGGTGTATTTTTGCACTCACACCTTCTCATGTGAAACTTGAATGTAAACGTAACTAGGAACGATAGCTGTCCAATTAATGTAGCAGAGTACAAGTTCATTATTTCCCTCTGAAATAGAAATGCTCAAATAAAGTTATACGTGTGAGAGAGAGAGAGAGTGTTCCGTCATTCAGCCTCCGACGTCTTCACGACCGCCATGTCTCAATGACACATCGCCCCAGTGCGACGGACCACCTGGGTCCAGCAGCCAATCACGCGGACGCGTCTTCGCCTCCCAGCAGAAGTGCTGACATCGTCGCACGTGTCGACTCAAGCGGGCTTTTTTTTTTTTTCGGAGGGTTTTCCTCTGAACTTCCCTAAATACCCGACCAGGCGGCTAATTTGCGATGACATTCTCTCCGCTGTGACGTTGGAGGAAAATTACTGAAACAAAAATACAGTGCGATGCTTTTATGCGGCGCAGATGGTGCTCGCTCAAAAAAAAAAAAAACCTCACCATTAAAATGCAATTTGTCTGTGATTGACTGTAATGGAGCAGAATAATCCCCCAATCAATGTGGATATTTATATCCTCACACTCCACACGCACTGTTTAAAGTGAGTGTCTCCTCATTTCCTGTGACTGAACGTCGTGTTCAAGAACCGGAGACTTTTCCCACCGATCGTAAAGTATGAGTCGTGTGTCGTGATGTGATAGCTGTGTGTGTGTGTGTGTGTGTGTGTGTGTGTGTGTGTGTGTGTGTGTAAGCATGACGTGTTGTGAGTGTGGAGGCGGGAATTACTAGCAATTAAGAGAAGCTGACACCTGAAGTGAACATGCAACTAAGTTCCCAGCATGATGGGAGAGACACTGTTAATATCTTTATGGCTATATCAGAAATTAATTACAATAAATGCTCTTTTATTAGCTGGAAAATTAAAAGTCAGAAGCTCCTTTATGACGCTGGAAGAAGGAGACCAGAAACTCTAATTACCAGAGAAGAAAAAACTAAATTAAGAAAAGAGACGTGACAAAAAAAAAGAAAAGATGAGGTTCATAGGAGATAGGTCAGAGAGAAGGAGGCTGGGATATCGAGGATGATGGAGAAAAAGGCTTGAGAGGAAAAGACTGATAAAGTCTAAAGAAATTATTATGATTTTGCATCTAAAACATGCCACAAACACAAAACATGTTCCCAGAAAGAACACCTATAGTCGTTGACAACATCAGGAAATCAATTAGAAAGAATTGTCCAACAAGAAAAGAGTGATGGAGGAAGAAAAGAGGGACAAGCCCAAAGAATTCTTTCATATTTTGATTAACAAACATGTCGTATTATTTGTGTATAATGAGTTTCAGGCGTAGAACAGTTTCTCCTCATTTCTGTAGCTGCTACCTGCGACGAATGTCTTTAGAAATGTGCCTCGAGCTCTTTTCTCCCACATGCTGTCCCTTCTACAGTTTCGTCACTCTGTGCGTCACTGTTTGTGTCATAAGTCCCCATTAGGACTGGCCTGTGTGTGTGTGTGTGTGTGTGCGGGTGTGTGTGTGTGTGTACTGAGTGAACACGGTCCTCGATGTAAGCATTTTGCAGAACAAGGGTTACACAGCTGCAGTGCAGTCTCGAACAGAACAACAACAATATGAAATGAATTCAATTATAAAGACGGACAAGATGAAACATGATGAAAGCATACAAAATGAACAGCATGCAAGAAAATCCAAAAGAAATACAATCCAATCAGAGGCATACAGATGACAGAAAAGAAGCAATTATAGGAGAGAGCTCAGTGCTCGATTTTCTGAAATTAAAGATTGATTTTAATCTTGATTAAACACGGTTTGACGAGAGCAGATTTGTGCCACGTAGAAAATAAAGATTTTTAGCTTTAAATGCACTCTACCAGACCAGAGACGGGTGTTTGCTCAGCGCTCGGCTTAGTAAACACTGTTACCTCTGTCGGCACGTTTGCCATAGTTTGTACTGTTAGCGCCGTTAGCGCCGTTAGCACCAAGCCGCCGGCTACGTTGTCGGTAGGTTGAGAGCCGAAGCACTCGAAATGCTCTCAATATCTAATGCTCCTTCAACAAATAAGAATTACATTTCATGATTAATCTATTTTATGTTGTCCATTTAAAACTCTGCCCCTCCTACGTTTTGTTTTTACATATTTTTTAACGAACTGTAAGAGAACTAAAAGAGAAGACGGATGAAGGCTTCAGGTCTTCCTCACAGTTTCAGGCGGCAACAAGAAGAAGAAAGGCGACGCCGTGAATTGTCATTATATGTGTCCGAACACCTTTAGTGCTGCTGATTAGAGCTGCAGATGGAGGATGATCCTGTTATGAAGCGATTTTTCCACGGATGCTTGCTTTGTCCCCGGAAAACTGTGCGGTCATCCCCCCGGGGGACGATGATGGGGTCCTGAAGCTCGTGTTGGCCAACGTACAGCCTGATCCGTCTCCCACACTGGAAAAGAAAAACACGTTATGGTGGGCTTTGCATCACTTCTAATGTCTCCTGTGATTCACACCAGACGTATACCAGTTTGTTGCTGCACAGGAAGGAATTCAGCCAATATGGCCATCCAGAGAACCAGAAAACATAAAGACCCTCACAAAAAAAGAAAATACCAAACATATTACAATCCATCCTGAGGACATAATGCATGCACAAAATTGAATGGCAATCCATCAAGGACCTAAACTAAAGTTTTCAACCTCGCGATGGTGCTAAAGGAAAAATAAATCAGCATTAAGATCCATCCTCTGGGGACCATAAGTGTCCAAAAACTTTATTCACTAGTTGACATGACACTTCACTAAAAGGCATGATTAAAAATGTATGTGCAAAAATAAAAAAAACACCAATCAGTGAGTAAATATATCAAAGTATATTTGCAAAAGAAGATTCAAATGATTAAATAAATTATATTCAAAACCTAAAAAAACAGACCTATTGAGAATAACGTTTCTAAAATATAAACACACAAAGAAGAATAGTCTCATGAGGATGAAAGTGTGATGTTTTATAGGGCACAGCAAAAATATTGAGTGTCTGTTTCCGCTTTAAGCCCCCGCTGAGTGATTGACAAATTAATGATTTTGTCTCTCAGAAAGGCCAAATTCAAATGTCACGCTTGATTTTCTCAACCTGTAGAGTAACAGAGGAGTTCAAACAAAACCGTCTGCATCATCACAATCAACCCGTCAGTCAAAAACACACTTAACCACAGCATTGTCGCATCATAAACCTGATTTTGAATGGCACAGATTTGTACAAACAAATGATGTCGTCCTGCCGATAATCAGATCAGAAGACGTAATTTCGTCTCTTCATTTGGAGAACTTTGGAGGTTTTTAAAGGTTCATTTAGGACTCACACATTGGTTTTTTTGGTCTTTTAATGGGATTTGATCACAGCTGCTTTGTACCCACACCTTCATTTCCTGTAATAGTCAAATATACATTAGTGAAAGCCCACTAGAGGTGCTTACCACCACAATATGCACACACACACACACACACACACACACACAAGGATTTCTGCTGGAAAGACGTGGGTCGTCATCACGCGCTCGTTCATCACCAGCTGCGGCTGCAGGTGTCTGTCAATGATAAAACACCTGCAGGCCTTTTATCACCACTCGCTCCATTGGTTTGCACCATTCAAGCCATCATTTTCAGAGAAATCGCCTGCTGTTCTCTCGGCAGTGACAGCGAGGGCCGTCGTCAAAGATAGTGACATCATCCCACATCTCAAGCGGAGATAAAGAGGCACGGTTGGCCGTTTACAAAAGCCTGCAAGTTCTTGCTGAAATACACTGAAATCTCAACTGTGCATGTTTATTTGTATATTATAGTATGAAGTCAGCTGTTCATGTTTACATCTTTACACAACCAAGACAGTTTTCAGACACACTATAGTTGTACTGCGGCACAGCGAGGCTTTGAGCGAAATGCTAACGTCAGCATGCTAGCATGCTCATTGTGAGGATGCTAACATGCTGATGTTGGTGATCGAGCTTGTTAGCTTGGGGTACGTCATAGACAGGGAGTAGATATATTTTATATTTTTTTCCATTACAACGGGAAAGTCCTTCGTTTTGCAGATGTTTTGGTGATAAACCAAAGTATCGGACACATGTGGCCAAAGGTAGTTAGGATGGGCCCCAGTGCACAGCACACACACACACACACACACACACACACACACACACAGATACACATACAGACACACATTATTGCATAATATTGTCAAATAATCAAATAGAGACATGACATTGGACAATATGAACATGCAAATTACCCAGCAATCATCATTGCATATCTGTATGTGACAAAAATACCTACTTTACATTTAAATGTTGTATAGTTTACCACCTAAGTCAGTAGGATCCATCCTCTGAGAACCATGAATATCTATACAAAATGTTCATGGCAATCCAATAGTTGTTAGGATATTTCTGTCTGGTCCAAACTGGTGGACCGACCAACACTGCCATCCCTAGAGCCATCACTGTGGCTAAAACAATGTGTATCCATTGAATGAGACTTTAATTCACAGGAATGGTTCGATAGTCAATATCAGAAATGGTTGAAAAGACGGCCAGCAGAGAAACAAGCATACTGGCTAATCCATCACAGTGGCTCTGTCACTCAAATGCTTCAAATTTACCACAGAATGTGAAAGCTTATGTACTTTAGTGCACTGAACCAACGGAAGCAGTGCTGTCTGGAACGGTGGAGCAGCGAATACCTCCCATATGTGTCTCTCCACCGAAACTAATGAATTGAAAGTAATTTAATGGAGCAGTGAACAGAACAGACAGATATAAATGTAAAGGAAATGTATAGAATAATGTGTATTCATCTGACAAAAGGTTCAGATCCCGAAAATAAATAATAAGTCTGTTCTTGTTCTTGTGTCCCAGTACTACAAGGTGTCGTCGTCGTAAGTGCAAATCAAAAACAGGAAACACAGTTGAGTGCTGTGTCATGCGGTATAATTTTATTACAAAAAGGTTTTATACAAATTCAACTGCATAATGTCAATGAACACTTGTATTTATTGTATTGATGTGTTGCCCTCTTTGTCGTCTGTGGCAGGATGTGACTCAGCACATCATGCATCATGCGGCAAAATAAACCCACCTTTATTTTCAGGAATGTTGATCATGAACTCATACGTAATATAATAACAATATCATAAGTCTTGATAAGTACACAAACTTTACACAAAACAAAAACAATAGCAGTTCCACCAAACACAAAAGGACACTTCATTAAGCTTTATTGAGCAACAACCAGAAGGAGAAAAGAATTAAAAACAAGTTTAAAGTCTAATATAACATCACTGTGTCTGTATTTATCAGAGGGGCCGACTGGGTGAATCTCTTGTTTCTTTTTTAATGAAATAATTGAGGGAAAAAAAAAATAATGTTTGCAGTCAAACGGTACATTTGTATGTCATGATCCTGCTGGGATCAGTTATTGAAACAGAAATCCTCCACGTTGTTGAGCTTGATCGTCTGCAGCTCCTGGCTGTCCAGTAGCCTGTAGCTGAAAGACACTCGGCTGACGAACTTCCCGCTGGACACCATCCTCACCACGGTGTTATCGCAGCCGATCTTCATGTGGGCTGCGGAGGAGATTTATTATTGAGCCTCAGTTCAGCTGGTTTGATAAGGAGGAAAGGGAGGAGATCGGCGTGTACTCACTGGGTCCGGTGAAGGAGATGCAGAGGTCTGTGATGGGCAGCAGCTTCGACGTGTCGATGCCGCTTCCTCCCAGCAACTGCACAAAATCCCCTGATTCTGCACAGCCAGGCATGGACCTCTGTGGAAACCAACACAAGGCTTCATAAGCAGCCCAGTATCACAAAATGCAATCTATTGGTTTTGTGTACGGGGTTGATCGTTCTTTTCGCGTCACGCGTCAATAATGCCGATGGAAAGTCAATTGGGAGCTTCATTCTTGGTGGACACACAAATTAAATGCATCCACGTGACTAAAGCAACAGTCAGAGCAAGTGACGCACTTTATAATATCTAAAAAGACGACTGTTGGTGGGAAGGGAGGTGGACGAGTGCAAGAAACAGGACTAACAGCCAGAAGAACGGCGTTTGACACCGCGTGGTTTTATGGTTTTATGGTTTTATGGTTTTATGGTTTTATGGTTGTGGTTTTCTTCATGTCTTTGTAAGAAGTGTGATGGAGGAGCTGGATTGTCGTGTGTTTACGTTTATAGTTTTATCTTATTTTAATGGTATTTATAATGTTAAACCTGCATTAACACATTTTTTGGTCACTTGGGGGCAGCAGGAATTCGCCGTAAACACAACCCTGGCATTTTATCAGCTTTTAAGTTGATGTGGTGAACTCGTATGCGAACAGTTTGTGTCCACCTGATGAATAAAAGTCAAATATTCGACTGGTGAGAGCAGTGAGACTGAACCAGTAAAGTTCTGGGTCATTTGATTGCCATTGTTAAAATACAAAACACAGATTTCGCTCCTGTTTTGACATACAGGTATGAGGTCTTGCTGTTCTATTTACTTGTGTACTTCTTTAGCGTCAATAGCATCAAAAAAAAATGTTCAACATGAACTTGGAATTTAAAAGACATAATATCAGCAAGCAGGCAAATCAAGGGTAGCAGAAGAACTGCACATAACGTTCAGGTTTTAAAGAGCCAGTTCAGTCAAATCACAAACGTTGCAATTAAAAAAATACTTTAAACCAAAAGTCTGTAATCGTCAAACAACGACCCTTAGTCAGCAGTCCTCAGCGTCTGATATCGACGCACCGAGGCACCCTCTAGTGTCTGAGACAAACCCGGCTTTCAACTAACTCCATTGTAAACACACATCGTTATTAGAGTGCTTTTGGTGCATAAACCTTACCAAGTATTTTTATTGCATAAGCAAACGTAAAAATGTAGGAAACCCACGCTGGAACGTCCAAAACTGGCACTAGAGTGAAAACTACAGAGTTCATAGTTTGAAGCACAGGGCCGCTGACCGACCCTCCATATTTGACGAGTCCGGAGTGAGAATGCGTTGCTGTCGTGTTTAATTTTTTGGCTGCTTTGCACACCCTGAACAAATGTCAAATCATCTCTTTTGTACTGGAGTAGTGGCAGACAGTGAGGAGACGCAGAAAGAGCACCGAGGACACAGTAAAGTGAATATTGTACATAAATCAGGTCTTCTATGTATTTGCTCACCTTGGGAAGTTTGTTGTAGTGTCCCAGGCTGAACTCGGAGACGTCGATCTCCACTGGATAAATGATGGAGAAGCTGCAGTTCCTGTGCTGCTGCGGGCTCACCATTGTGTAACTGCCCTCTGGTGACTGGGAGATGACATTACAGGCTGCAAGGAGACAGGAGATGGAGAAGAAGAAAAAAGGAGGGGAGGTCACGAGGATTTCCTGGATGGATTGTCAAGGCGAAGGAAGGGCTGAATTCATTCCTAATTACTTGAGCTATAGCTTCAAAGGTCTGAAACTCAAACAGAGGTTGCTGTCGACAGAATTAAAGTCTGGTGTCGTGAAAGCAAATTAAGTGATTTTGGTTAAATAGAGAAATCAACAAGTTTTGGGTTCAATTTGTCTGCTTTTTTTTGCCTTGTCCTCACATGTTACTGCAGGACAGCGTCTTCCATGTGCTCCTGGTCCTGATCCAGAAACACAGTGGTGTCAAACTTGACCCCTGTTGGTGCGGTCGGTCGATGACCAAACCTCCCTGCTAACAGGCTTCTGTTCTCCCCACAGACTTATTCATGAATGTGACGCGGCCTCACTCACGGAAAGGATTGACGTGTTTCCTGACTGTCAGGGTGAAGCTGCTGCCGGCGTTGTGGATGCGGAAGAAGACCATGGCCACGTTCTGAGAGGAGCGCACGCTTCTCCTCTGCGACCCCGAGTCACAGTAATCCACGTAGCGCTCGTACAGAGGCAGCGGGTGATCCTGGGAGCTGGGGAACTTCTCTCCTTTCATCACCCAGCCGTCAAACACCTTCATGGGACACGATAACGGGTTACGGTCACGGAGGATTTCTGCAGGTTTCCTTTGTTGAATTTAATCAAAAACTGAACTTAACTCTGTGGGGAACATATTGAAGTTAGTGCTGGAGATTTAGACCACCATGATAAGTTTGGAGCACACTATGGAGGTGCTGCTTTTATAAGTTAAGCATGTACTGTTGCTTTATGTTAAAGGAGCTTTCTGTCTAATCAGGAAGCGTTTGTTTTTTTTAAGCTCAAGCAAGTTGCATGATCCCATTCACAGGCTGTATAGTATACCTAAACACAAACAAGGTCACATTCCATCACCAGTGATTACTGAATATATACATAGTTATAGACCTGAGGAGCTGTTTCTATGCAACAGGAGTTAAAGATGTTACAATTAAGGCAAAAACACACTTTTTCATGCACATATCAATTTTGAGATTTCGCTTCTTTTTTTCCAGACTATAGTGGAAAGAAAACATGCAGAATATGCATTTAGATATTTATTTCCCCACTTTGTCTATTTACATTTAGATTTCTCCCAAATCCACCAAAAGTTACCATTAGATAATGTCTCATTTGCATATTCAAACATAACATTTCAGACAACTCGTAATACAAAAACATATTTGTCTTAATGTCAGTAAGCAACTGGGACAGTTTGATAGTGATATCTATTTGTTATTTACCTTATTCACCTGGAGTGTAATTTTACAAAACAAACCTTTAAAATGTGTTATTTTTCTCAGACTCTGAGTCATAAATCTCCACTTCAGCAGCTCTTACATACACCAAACGTTACACTTTCATTCCTCTCTATGTTCTGAAGGTTTCTACTGAGGGGTTTGTTCACACATCATTCAGAGACTCATTTATGCAACATTTTGCTACAAAAAACATGGAGAATTTTCTTTTTTTATGGCTGTTGACAGTATTTTTTTCTGATTTATGAAGTGATAAAACAGAGATATCCAATAATCCCTGTGTAAAAGCCTTTGACTCTAATATGTTAACAACCTGGCTTCATCCAATGTTCTGGAGATTTATGCAAACATGTAATAACATAATGCCTGATTTGCATATTGAAACATAACATTTCAGAAGTTTCGTGGTGATATCTATGAGTTTCATACCATCCCCCTTAAAGCCCAGGAAGAAGATGACATGTGTGTGGAGTTACCGTGATGAAGTCTCCTCCGCTGCAGTCGATGTCCACGCTGTCGTAATCCACAGTGATCAGCTCGTTGGGCTCCGCCATGAAGAAAGCAGCGCAGCTGAGCTGAGGACGCTCCGCTGTGAAGGTGAACTGACCCTCCACCGCGACCATGTCCAGACAACCTGAGACACACAGCAGTGGGTTTACACACGCTTCATACACGCCACCAGCAGCAAACAGCAGGCAGGAGATGGATTCATTCATGTCATTTTATTGTGCCTTTTTCTTTTGCTTCTGTGCTATTCAAACTACTTTTTCTATTTTATTTTAACGCCAATAAATCAAATTGAAACTGAAAACTGAGCCGAGAGAGAAAGAGAGAGTAGTCCTGTTCAAATTGACACATTTTTTAATTTATTTTAATGTATTTAAAAGTAAATAAATGTGTCTCTTTACCTCGCTTTCATACACAAACGGAAGGTTTCATTTGACTTACGTAAAGGTCGGCGGTACATTAATTCCTCAGGTGTCTCTCTCTTGAGTTCCGAGTTGAAAAATGAAAATAATTCATCTTTGGAGATCTCGTTGTTCTGAAGAAGAAGAAGAAGAAGAAGAAGAAGAAGAAGAAGAAGAAGAAGAAGAAGAAGAAGAAGAAGAAGAAGAAGAGTGTACAAAGTTGACCTCTCATGTGCATCTTTACAGAAGTGAATAATAAGAAAGTTGCAGGACTCACCTCGATGTATCTGGAGTCTCCCTTCAGGACGGACAGACACAGCACCAGGAAGAAGAGCTGCTCTCGGAAAGTGCGCTCCATAACGCGCATCTCGGGTCTGCAGAGGCGCACCTGAGCGGAGAAAGTGTGAGTCGCTCTGAGCCCGACGCTGCTTCTTATAGGAGCGAGCTCGTGACGAGAGCACGAGAGGGGGAGAGAGGAAGGCAATCATCTAACATTACAGATATCGACAACTGCGTTTTGACCAGTCCTAAAACCAGAATCTTTTATTATTATTATTATTATTATTATTATTATTATTATTATTATTATTATTATTATGGGATATAGACTCAACAAAACATTAGAATAAATAGAAGTGCTGCTGTAGAAAAGATGAAATAGAAAGAGCTTCATGATCAGTGACTTTGTGGTGAACGAGAGCTTCATTCATAGAGTCCAGATGGTCTCAGTAAAAACATAAGGTGAAAGGTGAGTTTATGTTTGCTTTGTAAAACTTTATAAAACATTTAATATCAGAAAATTAGACTGTAGCAGGCAAACAAAAAAATGTATAATAATAAATACAGTTTTGTGTTTTCTTATGACTCTAGTTTATTGACATTCGTGTTAAGTTTACTTGAAGGTTTGGTTCAAAGTTAGATCAGCAGTTTTGAGTGAAATGATCTTGTTTGAATGTGATTTATGATAAATACCTCATATTAGGATGTTTGTCTTCTTTGTTTCAGGACAGCTATTCATGTAACCGAGGACTAAGCTGATTTTCTAAAGCTGAAGGCAAAGATTTTGGGACGCTGCTCATCATTTCTACACAAGAGGTCGAGGTGACCGTTATGATGATGAAGAACTTTGAGTTCTCCATCCAAACTCTGGTTGTGAGCTTCTCAAATATGACAACGGACAGTTCAGGATATCATCAGTGTGTTGGATGTAAGTTTAGATGAAGCTCCTGTGATGTGACTGAAAACACCAGAACTGCTGCTTAATGCATCTATAGGTGAGATTGGTGTTCAGGAACAAAATAAAAGGGAAATAAGATCATGTGATCAAAGGGTTTCCTCTCAGTACCATGACATTATAGGTTCTCCTCCATCATGGGGCCACAATGAAAAACATTAGTCTGGTGAGAAATACAGCATTTTTTACTTTTCTGAAATGGCTTTTATTAAGACAAGACGTTAAAGGTGCGACGTAATTTGTCATGCGCTGGTCACTTTTTGAGATTTTGGTCCATTTAGCTTCTTCTTCTTTCAGACTTCTGGAAAGAAAACATCCAAAATACACATTTAGGAGTTTATTTTCCTACTTTGCATATTTGCGTCTGTGGTGCAGGAATGAGTCCTAAAAATGAACAAAGCATAAATGCAATCAGCAGAAGTAAAAAGCCAACGTTAGGCTATAAAGGAACTCCACCACGGTCACATGACTTCACGTCTCCACCGCCAAGCTTAAAGGAGGACTAGTGTTCTGGTGAGGACGTTTAGTCATCTCATGAAGACTCTTGGAACATGCATGAAGATGAGGAAGAGGAGGAGTGGATGGAGGATTGTGTGTTCGACTGTCTGACAGTAGAACTGGATGATGGGGAGTTTAAATTCCCACGACGGCGTTGTCTAACTGGTGTAACAATCACACCAGCAGTACATTCACTGAAGCTTCACGCCCGTCGTGTGTGTGACGCCGTCCTGACAAAACCTCCCGGAGCCTTCGGCGCTGTGGTCTTTCAGGGAGGGTGAGAAAAACTCCAGCGAAACCTTGTTGGACGCCAAAAAATAAGCAGTTTCTGAGAGATGGACCCTTGCTTTTTGTATCCATGACACAAAACAATCTACGCCAAATCACACATGTAATCAGTATTCGATAATAAACTGGACAACATTCATTTTCGTTGTGTTTCTGCACATCTGCAGCATCCGTAAAGCGTCACTTGCTTGTTTATCGGCGTGAAAACAACTTAACGGTGGAACTAAATGCCTTCGCAATGACGTTCTTGGTTGCTGAAAAGTTTGAAGTCACATTCACGGATTTCGTCAAGGACACCGAGAACTCGTCTTCCACCTGTCTGAGCTCAGTCCCTGCAGGTCTGCAGGTGCCTCGGGCTGCTGAAAAAGGTCAATCCATTCAAATGCAGAAGAACTGGGCCTCGGTGTAATCGACGCTCTTGGGTGGCGAATTGGAGGGAAACAACATGCTGGTGTCTGCAAGATAAGCTGCGGCTGTATAAATATGTTTGTACACCCTGGAGGCGAATAGAAATGACTTGACACAATATGAGTTTGTAAGATGATGTCGCAAAAGTATCAATGTCAAATTCCAAACTCATTTTCAGTTTCCTCCTTATATTGGCGCTGTGTACATTTAAACCTCTGCTGCCGCTACATTCATACGGCTGCACACTCATCTCACTGCAACATGTAAACATGTATCCAACCGTCACTGCTCTGCTTACTCTTTGGCTGCATGCGTTCCTGACACATCCACTCACCTAAAAAAGCTATGCTGACCCACTGACTTCACCCGAGACAATGAGGTCATAAACCACAAAACATCAACACATATTCTGCATTCACATGAAAGCTATTTCTAGTCCAGTATCACGGCAGGTCGTGAAATAGAAATCACAAAATGCAATCTATATGTTTCGTGTGCAGGGACACAAATCGTCTGTTTTTATTTGGTGCTCAGCACGAAAATAATGCCAATGGAAAGTCAATTATCCTGAAATGTTGGTGGTTTTGTTGCCTGAAACTAACTGTTGGTGGTTTTGTTGCCTAAAACTAACTGTTGGTGGTTTTGTTGCCTGAACCTAACAGTTGGTTTACTCACAGACTCACATTACTTTGACTAATTTGAGACAGGCTATTCCGTTTGAGCGCCAATTAAAACTATTTCCTGCGACGTGCGTATACAGACTTTTATTTGCAGAGATGCCAACCACTTCATTTTAGCCCTGAGAGGTCTGGTTGAAAACCAGAAGCCATTAAGTACCGGTGAAGCGTCATCAGGCTCCATCAAATCAGATGCTGCCCATTGTGTCCTTTCTGGTAGTTCTGTACATTATCGTTTAGCGGAGCGGACTCTGACATAATGTCCACTTTAGCAAATGAGTTCTCTCAAAATATGCTTTCACCATTGGGGGGGAGGAAGTATTCACATCTGCATGAGTTGCAGCTCTTTGGACAAAAAAATGTCTCCATATAGCACGAGTGCCCACTTATGTGCTGCATCCTCAATGAGGCAGCTTTCCTTTTTCTTTTTCTTTTTTTATTTCAGCGTAGCTTCTCTTACAACAGTGGCTTCTTTGAAACATTTCAGCCATTTCATTTCAAAATAAGACTCTGTGTTGTCAGCGGGACATTTTAGACGTATATAAGTATATAAGTCAAAGGAAAGAAGCAGCCGGGACACAAGCAGTAAACATAAAGTTCAGCCGAGGTTGATGGGAATGTCAATAGTTATTTAGGTATTTGGTCATAACCCAAGGCTTTGGACAAAATGTCTGACCTCGGATCTGAAAAGTTATCAGTTATATCAACTGGTAATCTCACAGCGTGACCCACCTCCACCTCTCAATGCTACGTGTAACCCTCTTCTGATGAAAGGTCAGTCAGGAAGCCTGGAGCTTGGCGCGGCTGACATTTCACAAATGCATCTGAAAAAAAAACCTGCAACTTTTTTAGAGGTCAATGCTTTACTGTCAAAAAGTTTATTAAAAATTGAAACAGATAAACGCAGACAACAGATAGCAGCAGCACCACACGCAGGCCAATATGGCCTCCGAAAGTGAGCTAAACACCGTGTGCCTAGTGTCTGCCCTGACGCTGATAAACAGCCTCACATTCAGCAGAAATCACACGTTAATGAAAACGTACATCTCTCGTAGAAAAAAAAAAAAAAGAATTTCAGCCGTTTCCATATTTTTCAGTATTGTAAGAAAATTGTGTTTCTTATCACGCGATAGCTTACACTCCCTCTCGCCTTATTGATCGCCTCCTGTCCGATACGTCTTGGCGCTCAGACTAATATCAAAAGGCGTGAGAGGAGGGAACGAGAGCGGACACGTCCAGGTTTGATCGTATCCTCAGTGTGACGTGTATCTCGCTCCGGACGTCCAGCTGTGCTGGTGGATTAGAAAAGGTTATTGGATCTTTGTTCAGGACGTGTTGGAAACAAAAACACAAACTTAAGGTTTCATTTCATAGGTCACATGTCACATGACTACAATGAAATAAGAAGAAATCAATCGTAGGTAATACGAACACCTTGTTTATGCAAGCCTGCTGCAATCAACGAGATGTAAATTAAATACTAGTATTTATACAATTTATTAAAAAAAAATTCAAAACTGCATCTGCTGCTCCATTTTAAATGTCCTTGTTATTATGGATTTGTTGTTTTATCCATTTAAGAGCATCATTTGAAACCCTTAAGAAAGACTTAACATTTTTAAATAACTCAGCTACAGGATATACATGTCAGCAGGATAAATTCAGTTTGTTTACAACATTTGAGACGTATACGGATGAAACCGATCAGAGGATAAAAATGCGTTCACTCCCTCTGACTCCTCTGGTTTGAATGCACATAAAGTGAGATAGTATTCACTGTAAAGTCGATGTGATTAGAGTCATTAAAAGAAAACCAACGCTTAATGAACTGTGACTAAACAAGCTGTGCGCTCCAACACCCAAACAACCGTACTGTTTAGTCTGCCAGAGAACGATTTACTGTGTCCCAACTCATAACACATCGTATGCTAAAATGCATCTGGTCGCATTTTACAGAACGCAAGCCAGCATGCTTTTGCTAGTGTTCCTTTGTGCAGCGGCTATGTGAGCAGGAGCCACGTTCAAGGTGCAAATGGACTACAACTGCATGTTGTTGTGCATCTCTGTGTTTCAAGAAGACAATTAATGATCCTTGAATCGTTGATGCGATTAAAGTTTTATTTTGTTCAAAGGTTGCTGTGAGCATTTCTTTTATTGACAATCCAAATTCACTACTGTACAACTATTGTTTATGCATTTATTGATTTCACTTGCAAATCACCATTTACAATATAAAACATACAAATGTTACCATTGGATGTATTGTACCAGAAGTTAGCTTAAAGCTAATGTAGTCTCTTGGCAGGTCACAATCAAAACATACAGACAAGATAAAAAAAAAAAGTGCACGTGTCCATGACTTCTCCTTCAGCGGCACATGAAAACTGATGACTGATCTTAATGCTCATGCAGGAGAAAGGTCTGTGACAGCCTGGCGACCTCAGACCTCATCTGTGTGTGTATGTGTGTGTGTGTGTGTGTGTGTGTGTGTGTGTGTGTGTGTGAGTGTGTGTGTGCACACATGAATATATACGGACAAACTCCTCAAGTGTGAAAGCCTCCTCTATGCATCAAAGTGTAACATAAGCAGTCTGTACCGTGTGTGTGTGTGTGTGCGTGCGTGCATGTGTGTGTGTGTGTGTGTGTGTGTGTGTGTGTGTGTGTGTGTGTGTGTGTGTGTGTGTGTGTGTGTGTGTGTGTTTGTGTAAGAAGGATTCAGTCGAGCCATGCGTAATTCAGATTTGGGGAAACAAAGGCCTGCTTATGTCATAACCGGGTAAGCTACACATTCTTGCAAGTTGAGCAGAAGAGACTGAAATCCGGCTTCCTGGTAAACAGGATGAGCGCTCATTCATCTTTAGCTTTTATGTGTCTTCCAAGAAAGGCCTACTTTACACATTTATACATCTGATCCGAACACACACACACAAATAATACTGAGCATTCAATGTATCCGTTTTCAGAGAATAACTCAGAAAATCTTCCTTTCTTTCTTTTTATCTGTTTGTTTCATTTTCGTCCAGCTGTCTCCTGTTGAAATCAACTTTGTTGTCAAAGACCAATGTTTCGATCTCATGTTTCTCTTCACTTTTTCATCAAGACGATCTTTATTTTTGTCCCTTTGATGTGTTTTTTCATTGGCTCCCACACTTAGGTATCCTCCTTGAATGGAGCTGATCCAGTCTTATCCACTGTACTTCTCATGCCCTCTGCTGGTCAGCTGAGGAGTCCGCAAAAATATGCCTTTACATATTTCGTTGATCTATTACACCCAAAGACTTAAATACAAACACAGAGATTATCTGACACTGACTACATCACAATGCATGGTCTTCTGTTATAAATAAATAAATAAACAATAAGGGGTGCACATAGATTTGTTGAGGGGCCTTGCACATTTCATGGAATTGCCTTTTATGATATATCACATTAAAATACAGACTTGAAAGCAAAGCAGTTTTCACAGTATTTAAATGTAATATATGCTGTAGAAACGTAACAATTACACATCATTGTACCGGTGAGTCCAGACAGTTTTGTCATCTACTGTTAACAATGAACTATAACGAATAAGAATAATAAACAGAGACAGTGCTGTAGGCTAACAGTCTGAGAAGCATCCAATGCTCCGAGTATAATCTTAAATCCTTTATTAATGCATTAATAACATTGACTGAAAGTACTCAGAAGTACTGCTATAGATGCTACCTATAGTCATGCATTGTATTCTATAGTAAAACTGATATAATATATATACATTTAATCAGTGGTGGAAGAAGTACTCAGATCCTTTACTTCAGTAAAAGTAGAAATGTCACGGTCCAAAAATACTCCATGACAAGTAAAAGTACAGAAGTGTTATGAGCAATATGAACTTAAAAGTATATGGCTCATTTTAAAGTGTTATATTATTAAACAATGTTATTCAATTCGTTTTTTGTCACCAACAAATACATGTATATACAACCAATTGAAGATACTTTGTATACTACTGGGTAGTGAAGTACTGCTTCACATCATATAAGCATATCGTATGTTTTCTTTTGTTCATGTAAAAAGTAACTAGTAACTACACGTGTCAAATAAATGTAGCGGATTCAAAAGTGCAATACTTCCCTCTGAGATGTGGAGTATAAAAGTAAGTAAATGTACTTAGTTACATTACATCACTGATGGAGTAGAAGCGTAACGCAACACAACATAACGTGCAGTAACATTCAGAACAAAGGAAAGAGAGGATGAAAGGTCGCACAAGTTCATCCTGCATGTCATGAACCTTTGTGTTCAAACTGCATCAATACACAAAGAGAATATGAATATATTATCATAAACAACACACAGCTCTTTAGCCTTTAAAAACAATTGTTTAAGTGTGGAAATGCTGATGTTTAGCAGGTAAAGGCCTAATGTTCCCCGTGTTCACTGTCTTAGTAGATAGCATGCTAACATTTGCTAATTAGCACAGCTGGGGCTGATGGGAATGTAGTTTGAATCGGTCATGAACCAAAGTATTTGACAAACGTACATTCTGACCTGATGGTGGCGTTAAATGAAAAGTCAGAGGGTCCTCAAAGAGATTCCAGCTCATCCTCAGGGGAACGTCAGTGTCTGTGCAGACGTGTATTTCATGGCAACACAATCAAGAGCTGTTCAAGTATATTTCTGTTTCTACAACCAAAGGGAAGCTCAGTGAATACTGATCGTTAAAGAATGCGGAGACAGCGGAACTGACAGCCTGTGCTGGTTTTGTTGTGGTGAAAGTGAGCATCAAACATGTCGATCTTTAAATATGCATCCCCCTCATCTCTTGCAGATATGACCGGGTCAGCCAACGTCCACATTTCTATGACTCCTTCCAGGAAAATGTGAATGAATGGGGTCATACTGGGGACATATTAGGGCATGAAGCATGTCAGCAGTCATGCTCCAGAAAAGCTCTTTGTCAATAATGACAATGTCGGAAAAAGTTTAGAAAGCAGTTGCTTAGGAGATATATTCATAGCACCCTTTATTGTCACTCCCATTTCTATGAATAATGTGCGTATTCCTCAAACAGGCTTCACTGTTGATTAACCTCAACAAGAGGCCCTGAGACTAAACGATGCACTCAGTGACACATCAGGTCACAACGTTCTCTGCTGTCACAGAGAGGTCAGCAATATACATATCTATACTTTTTTAATATATTATTACAACCTGGACAGTTATGATGTCTGATAAAACTTAATCTTGCAAACTTAATATTAAAATCCAGGCTTAAAACGTATCTTAAATTTAAATGAAAGTATCAATTCCACACGGTGAAAATACTCCACTACAAGTACAGCTCCAGTATTCAGAATTCCATGTCAGTAAAAGTACATAAGTATTATCCCGCAAAGTGCATTTAAAGTATTTTAGAAGTAAAAGTACCGCTGTGTACTGCTTTGTATGCATGGGACATCTTAAATGTAGAATCTGCAAAGAAACCATAGCTATTGAATAAATATAGTAGTTTAATAAGTACAATATTTCCTCTGAAATGTAGTGCAGCTAATATGGAAGTAGTATAAATTGGAAATACTCAAGTAAAGTATCATTAACTCACATTATTGCTTTAGTTGTAGTTGTACTTGGCTACTTATGTAGTAACTTTCCACCACTAAGGTTTTGCATCAGTATATGATGATCTTGTAAAATATGATGAAATTAAAATACTCATCAGTATATAAACTAGGTAGTATTATCTCCATTAAAATCAGGGGTGGAAATAACAAAATAAATGTCATTACTGTGACAAAGTCGTTATTTTAATAATTTTACTTGTAGTCTACATGTGTATATTTATATTAATGCAATATGATGAAGAATTCAGTCATTATAGGGTTAAAAAAAATGGATGCATTTATTTTAGGCAGTGATTCTGCTCCACCCAGCGGGGGGACGCTACGTGAGCCAAATCAAACACACCCCCACGATGTTGACCCACGTGACCAACAGGTGCATGCTGGGTGTGGCTGCAATGCTAACTGCTAACATGGTGCATATTCCAGTGCATGTTTACCTCCAGCGGGGCCTTTCTAAAGTGTGTGGACTGGTTGTTCTGGTTTTAATGGACCTTTGCATTGGGAATACATGAGGCAGGTGAGCACATGAACACCTACAACAGCGTCACTCATTGCTGTCTCTCTGTGCCGTGTGCAGAAACTGTGCAGCTGTCTCTGTATTTTCTGTTACATGTGTGTGTGTGTGTGTGTGTGTGTGTGTGTGTGTGTGTGTGTGTGTGTTGCTGCAGCAGCTGTGGAGTTTATTTTGTTTATGCATCTCTGTGTTGTTGCTTTTTTTTTTTTTAATATGTATAATTTATGTGGTTGCATTGTTTTAATTGATAGTCAATAGTATGCAAAGTGCAGTAATTCAATATTTAGTGGGTTTGTACTTTGCCTAAATGTGCTCTTTACCTCATAAATGATAAAACATCATCATCATATAGGCTACAATGTTTCCCTTTTAAGTACTCAGAGTACATTTTAACTTGTCTCTAAGTGCTTTTGTACCAAAGTGCCCTAACTTTACTTAAATTTGAGTAAAAACCTTTTAAAGTAACAGTAGGTTATTGTAGTACTCTCTCCAACCCTGATGAAAATGTCAACATATCAATAATAATAACTTTTACTTAAAAACAATACATTTTAAAGTAACAGTAGGCTTTGTAATAATCTTCCCAACCCTGATTAAAATGTAAATATTATTAATAATAATTAGATAATAGCTGTGTAGGTTGTATAAGTGCAGTTTACTTTTAAAATAGGACTACTTTGTAGTACTTGTAGTACTTTAATTTGTATTTTAACATTTAAACGTTTGAACAATAAAACCCTGAATAGTCTCCACTTCCCGCGCAGCTGTCCTCGTGCTGGCTGCCGGTACTGTGAGGACACTAGGGCCGCGAGGACACCGAGCGCGCGCGCTGCAGCCTGAAACCGAGGAGGTTGAGAAGTTCAGAGGCCGACATCGAACTTCAAGTGTCCGCCGCTCGGTACCTGAGGGACAGCGCGTGTGTCTCAGACTCAGTGTATGTTCAGAGCAAACGGCTTTATACTATTATATTTTTTGTTTTCTCACTGAAGGACACGACTTCGTGGCTTTAGGACATTAAGACATGAGTGGACTGTCATCAGAGGAAAGTGCTTTATTCCCCAATGGACCACGGAAGGTAGGAGCGCTACTGCAGTAAACACTGACAACTCTGCTTCGTTCTTCCTGCGAGGGGGGGAAAAAACAACTTTATATTAGTTTCTTTAATAATTTATGTCCGGAGGAAACAAACAAACCACTGACGCGCTTCTCGTCTGTAACTTGTTGCTCATTTATGAGCCAAACTAACATTTTTAGGTGAGAGAAAGTGTAGAGTTAGTGCATGAAAAAACGAAGAACTTAGAGCCCTAATTGCTGAAAATGTGTTTCCTTTACTCTGACAAATATTTAAAGAATTACATAATTCTAGAAAACACACATTTGGAGTTGTTCATATGTTAACGGTGGGAGGTATAATGTGCAGAACTCTCATTATTAAGCTTAATAACATGGTGTGTTGTCTGATTATGGCTGTTTACGGTGTGTATAGTTGCTTGCTGTAATTTGTATTTGCTGATTTGCATCGTCTGGATGTTGGCTCTTAAAGTCTGTGCACAGCTGGTTGACGTGTATGAGGACACACTCATAAAAACATACTGGTGTTGATGAGGTGATGGTCGTGTGTGAGGCCCGCCACCAGGGGGCTGTCTGCAGTCTCAACAGGAGATCATTCAATGGTGCTGAGTACACTGAAGGAGGTGTACTGTACACAGTGCTCTCAAATACCAATTACCACACGGACGGCAGTTTATACTTAAAGTAACATTTAGATGATTTACTTCAGTAGAAGTAAACTCCAGTGTTGGTACAATCACTGCATTGATAATGTTCCTCAAGTAAAAGTACAGAAGTACCATTAGCTAAATGTACTTGAAGTATCAAAAATAGAAGTATTTATTGTAGAAAAATGCTCTCTGTTAATGTTGTTTATTTGTAGGGTGACTAGTTATTATAGCTGTTACATAAATATATGACGCATACATTTAATAATATTACCCTTTTGAAATGTAGTGGAGTAGCAGAAAGGGGAAATACTCTGAAGTACAGGTATCCCGGCATTGTATTTAATTAAGTGTGTACTTGTACTTAGCTGCTGTGTCATAGAAAGTGTTGGGACAACCTTTAATATTAACAACCACCGATGTGATGGCTTATTAGAAAGGGAGAAACCCACAGTGGTGGAATAAGTATTCAGGTGTTTTACTTCAGTAAAAGTATATACTACAGAGTCAAAATACCCTGTTATAGTCCTGCATTCAAAATCAAGTAGACGTATAAAAGTACAAGCATCAAAATATACTCAAAGCATTTGGCCTTTACCAATTATTGTGATTTTGATATAATTTAGATTAATTGTGCGGCGCTACGATTGGTCAACACGCAGCACAAGCCAGTTCACCTGTTTGGAGTTGTTATATAATAAGATCATCACAATGATTGATAACTTGACCCTCACTGTTAACCGAGTGCATGAATGATACATCGATTGGACCTTCAGCTTCACGCAGCGCACCAATAACTGAACCATGTCCTGATCCCTGACTCGGTCTGGCTCCTCCACTGTCCTGGAGGTGCACATACACAAACCACAACCTGGCAACCGAAACATTGCGGTTGTGACTTTTATGTTTGTCCACATTGACAATGAGAGAAACGGATCTGTTATTGTTTTCACTGTCTATTGATCTGACAAGTCTATCGTTTTGTCTATGAAATGTCAAAAATAGTGAAAAGATGTCCACCTCAATTTCCAAGACGCCAAATTGCTTGTTTTGTCTGACCAAATATCAAAACCCCAAATTATTAAATAATATATAGAAAAGAAGATCATCATTTTGAGAACATGGAACCAGTTTTCAACAGCTTGTTTCTTCTTTTTTAATGAATCGTTTTCTTATTTATTGTATTCACTGTTTGTTTCTACTATCTGTAGCTATGTCCATATACAGTAGCTCCTTGAGGGTTCATCACTGAATAAATAACAGTCGTAAAGTTACTACGAGGAACTTTATTTAGTGTTGATTCTGGCGGTCCCTGTGGACTAAAGTGGTAGTGTTTCTGAGCACCAGAGTCCCTTTAGAAAACCTCTCATTTTACTGCAGCAGGGTCTGACAGTCTGCCCCTCTCAGTCCTGGTTCTGGTTCTCCCGTGCCTCCCTTCCCTCCAGCGGGTCCAGCAATACGTCCTGGGTCTCCAGCAGCGTGGTGTTGGTGTTGGCTCCCAGAGAGGAGAAGCTCTGCTCCTGGAGGAGGAGGAGGAGGAGACGCTGTTGCTGCTGTTGCTGCTGTTGCCGCTGTTGCCGGGAGCTGAGCTCTCCTCCTCCCTCCGGAGCTCCGGATCTGGGTCTGTCCACGGTGGACCCGTCTCTGCTGGAGGATCTGGGTCTGTCCACAGTGGACCGGTCTCTGCTGGAGTCTGAGCTGAAGGAGTTTCTGGTGAACCTGCATGATTTCATCTGGTTTCACCAGAATCTGACCCGGTGGCTCCGATGACGAGCGTTAAGAATAACTCTATAGAAATAGACCATCTTCTCTCCGATGGTCTCTTTACTGATGGAGGTCTGATAGAGGATCAGGACTAAACGGAGACTGGTTCAGGACCAGGTAAAAGTTCCTCACAGTAACTTTAAATACATAAACCATTGTCATTAAAAAATAAAACATGAGTTACACTAAATATAGTAAAAGTCATAGAACTGAAACAGTTTATTAATTGTGACGGTCTGCTGAATACATTTGGGTTTTTGGATTGTTGATCAGACAAAACAATCAATTTGAAGACGTCAACTTTGGGTTTGGGAAATGGTGAATTCTGATAAAACATTTAAGGTGAAATTCTCTTTTTTACATATATATATTATCTAATTTGTTATATTTGCGGATATTTTATAGATGAATGAATCGAGAAACTAATCGGCCTTCCTGTATGCTCATAGTTCAGATGTCAAAGGTCAATTTTGGCAAAACAAAAAAAGGAATATTTCCCAGTATCTTTTGTCGAGAAATCAAAATAAGCTGGAAGAGAAGACAGGAAGTGGTTTTTCAACAAGCCTCCACTACTTCTTTCATAGAATCATAATTCAGCATAGCGAGGCTTCAAACGACCCCTGGAGTCAGATGCATGGCCTCCGGGGAGACGAGAGGGTCATGGTGGAGAGAGAAAGAAAGCGATGTAATGTTATAGTGGTGTAGAGAGAGAGGGGGGGGGGGGGGGGGGGGGGGGGGGGATGGAACGTGGCCAATGATCTGCAGGCAGAATAACTAAAGTAAGAGACACAGAGGAGGTTTCATAAAGCCAGTTTACTCTCCACAGGCCGAGGATGAGTGGAGATACACAGCCGGACATGAAGCAAGAGGTGATGAAGAGGAGCCAGGTGGTTCGGTCCGTTTAGGTGGATTTTTTTAATTTCTTGTTATTAGTCCGGCTCATTTCATAGACGCGCTACAGCGCGCGGCACCGTCTGCAAGGTTTTAGATCATAGACACCTTTTTGTCCTCAATATGATATCGACATCCGAGATCCTGCAATAGCCCCCCCCCCCCCTCCCCCTCCTCCTCCTCCTCCTCCTCCACGCTCGATGCGCTCAAACGGAGGTGTGCGGAGGAGAGAGCGATTCGAGCCCGCTGCCGATGCGGGCGGTGGTACCCGATTGTCGGCGTTGATTATCGGGGGATCTCTGACTGCGGAGGCGCGTCGCTGAGGCATGGGCTGCGCTCCCAGCATCCACGTCTCTCAGAGCGGCGTGATCTACTGCCGGGACTCGGACGAATCCAACTCCCCCCACCAGACCACCACCATCTCGCAGGGCACCGCGGCCACGCTGCACGGGCTCTTCATCAAGACCGACGCGGCCGAGACCATCCCCTCCGTCCTCACCTACCAGAGCCGCCACTCGCGCAACAACTCGTGCCGCGATCACAAGGAGAACAGCGGCGGGGGGCACGTCCGCATCGAGGCCGAGACGCAGACCAGCCACACCAGCGTCAAGGTACACGGGGATGTAGTGCAGCCGGGGGAGGTTGGGAACCGGACCCGGGTAGCGCTGGCTCATGTCACAGCATCATCACCATCACCTGGAGTCGTGAGTGGGGGGGAGTCGCACGTGAGCAGGCCTGTCGGTTTGTTTGTTTGTTTGTTTATCACCGGAGGAGGAGGCCGACGCCTTCATCCCAATCCTGTGATGACTTTAAGTCATTCGGTCTCCTCTCATTCTCCCTGCAGCCAGACATCAGTGGAGAGATTACATGCAACATGACATGTGATCTCATGCACGAACTGTTTCTGTCAAAGATGCATGTAATCAATGACAGATGGGTTTGTGGAATTAATATTTTATCGTTAAAAATGCTCCGCATGTTTGATCTTGACTTTAGATGTAAGCATGTTCAGTTTGAATCTGCCAGGATTTTACCATTTCTTTCTCTAAAGACGTCAAAACGTCAACTTTAGACCCTCATTTAGCAGCAACTGTTGCTGAAGATGCATAAAGTAAACCACCCTAGTCTGGCTCCTCCACTGTCCTGGAGGTGCACATAGTCCAGCCACAACCTGGCAACCTGAACATTGTAACGCTGCTGTTTTCAAAGAAGAGATACTGAGGTGATCGTGTGTTTACAGGAGATCAAGGTGGTTGTTACATTTAAGCTTGAGACAAACAGATCAGTTATTATTTTCCTTGTATTATAATCTGACTTTATTAACATTTAATACATTAAGACACACTTTTAATGCAGTTGCAAAGTGTCAATTATTACAACTCTATTGTCATTCATTATTTGTTTATACACCAGTCTCTATGGCTGCTGGTTTATCTGCTCTCAACTACATTATAGTGTGTAATAAACCATTTATTGCCTGTTTATATGCTACTTATGAACACAAGGCGTTACAGTAAAGCGTTAACTTGTTGCAGTAAAACTTCACTACAAGTGTTGCTGGTGCAACGTTGGCGAAATTATCCCAGAAATCCATATTTGTGCACGTCTCTGCACCGTCCTCTCTCTCATGAGGCAGCATAGAGTAAACATGGGCTGTAACAAAACGTTTATTAACAGTTTATTACCTCTTAAGTGCACGCCCATGGCGAATAAGGTTTTCCCTGAAGCACATGTCAGATGAGTAACAGCTCGTGTGCCTCAAAAAGGGCAAAGAGTCAAAGGATCATCTGTGGTTTGACCAAACGTGTTCTTCCGTTAAATTCAGTTCCTCCCTCCGGACGCTTCGCGGCGCTGACGGCTCCGCTTCAACGCTGAAGGTTAACAAAACGTAATAAGCTATTAAACTAAATTATTAAGCCACAGCGTGAAAAATAGGTTTATTTATCGCTTTCATCAGAGGGAGAACTCTTAACTCAAGGTGCACTTACTAGCTTTTTTTTCCCCCCAAAACGTTCATCTCAAAGGTCTTCCTCGGTGGACGAAGTCAAGAAAGAAAGCTGATAAGTGAACTAGCTCCTTACGTCCTAAAGCACCAAGTGTTAATAGTGAAAGCTGAGAGTGACACGAGTCAGCTGCTGGAGTTGTGTACTCGTCCTGTCACATTATTTGTGTGGCTCTTCGCTCGTTGATGGATCCCTCTCGTGAGGGATCATGTGAACAGATACTTCTTCATATTTATGATCGAGCCCCAGAGGATAAAGCTGTGATTTGTTAGGAAGTAGTGAAGCAGATGATCATGTCATCAGACCCTCAGAATACATTAACCCGTTCAGGCCCGGATTCACAAAAGGAAACGTGATTTATAACCTTTCCTGTTTTTTAACCATCTGATTTTGGTAAACTATACGTTTGGACATTTGGTTCAAAAAAAAAAAAAAAAAAAAAGTAATATCATTTGGCATTTGTGGATTTTTTTTTTTTAATGTTATGTTACGCTGGACTGAACCTTTAGAGGCTCTACAAGTTACAATGTTTGATTTTGAATTTCTATTTTAGTTAAAACAAAGGAATTGTGCTCAAAGTTTAAAAGTCTGGAGTCTTTGGCTGCGTCAGAAGTTTCCATATATGTAAATACAGCAATACTTTTATCAGTGGGTGATAAATAACGACTAAACAGACATTTATTTAAATGAAAATCTTCGCGATTGCCACTTTAATTCTCACATTTCAACAATTAATGGCGTTTACTTGTGTCCTCTAGTCCCACGCGTGCACACATGCATGTGTGTGTGTGTGTGTGTGTGTGTGTGTGTGTGTGTGTGTGTGTGTGTGTGTGTGTGTGTGTGTGTGTGTGTGTGTGTGTGTGTGTGTGTGTGTGTGTGTGTGTGCTTGTATGTGCGTGCGTGTGTGTTGGGCTGGTTTGTCAGCTGTTTCTCCTCTATCTCAGAGAACTGTGAGAGGATCAATGATACCATTTATTATTAAAACCATCTGCCTTTCCCTGCAGGATCCACATAATCTGCCATGGTGTTGAGCGTGTGTGTGTGTGTGTGTGTGTGTGTGTGTGTGTGTGTGTGTGTGTGTGTGTGTGTGTGTCATTCATTTGTTTACCCCTCCGGTCAGTACTGCAGGGGTGTGAACGTTCACATGTGAAGGAGCTGATGCTGGTCGGTCTGTACAGAGATCCCCTCAGGGCCTCATACAGTCACTAACTAATACCAATACACAGAGAGAGAATGAATCCACAACCACCTCTAGTTCAGATGATTGATGAACAATAAAGCTTCTGTGCTTTGAAAAAGAAAAGAACACAGCTGTTCCAAACTGACACTAGATCTGTACAAAGTGTCTTTGTCGGCTTTTGTTTATTTCTGCAAATGAAAAGATAATATTGAGAAAGGAAATGGAGGGATAACAGTATGTAAGTGACAAAATCCCCTCCAAAAAATTAAGTTGCAGGTCAGCAACAAATAGCAGAACAACAGACCAAAAGAAACATCAGTTAATCAAAAATCTATGAAGTAACAATGTCGAAATCCTGAGGAAAAGCCTGTTGATTCTAGCTGTTTTTGAAAGTGATGGTTTATACAATCACAGTATCTTACAGAGTAGACAAAGCCCGTATCCTTTGTGATGTACACAGACGGCAACCTCCGGTTCTAAAAAGTGAAGCCAAAGTGTGTTAAAGCTGCATTCTCTCTAGTGTCCATCAGGGGGCGACTCCTCTGGTTGTATAGAAGTCTGGTCTAAAATGACTCTACTTCTCTCTTGATTTATTCCCTCAGTAAACATTGTAAACATGAGTTTATGATCTCAATCTCTAGTTTCAAGTCTTCTTCAATACAGCATGATGTTCATTTAGTACATTATGGTCCATTTAGAGTCAATCAGACCATAAAGCAGGGGATGCTTTAGGGCGGGGCTACACAATGATTGACAGGTTGCTACCAGAGCCGTATATGTCGTTTCTACGTCACTCCTCCTCAGTCCAAATGTGGTCACTTTCGATCTATTGGCAGAAATGGAATACGTATAAATAAGTATGTTTTCTTTAGTCTAGAATCTCCTGATAATTACACCCGTTGTGTTTTCAGTTCCTGTCGAATGAGCCGTTTATTTCCGTTTTCACGTCGGCCACCGTAGATCCAATCACGGCACGCGGGAGACAATTACTGTATCGTGATATAAACCGCTACCGTAGAAGATTTTTGGCCATATCGGCCGCTTCATACACGGTTGTGAAATGTTAAGCTGTAATACTTCTAACACTCCCTCAGTGTTGAAAAATCCAAAATCCTGCCCAGTCAGAGGTGGGCGGGACCTGATTTAAGGCACACCTGAGCTGCTGAGAGGCCGAGCTCAGGTGTGTGTTTGCTGGACCATGCTTCTCTCAGTGTCTGTACATGGATGCATTGTATGCGCAAGTTTCATTATTTGTCATCAGTATTGACCTTATTGTTATTGCTTGTTATTTCAGATTTATTTGACCACTTTTTTTTTTTTTTTTTGCCACTACAGAAGCTTTTTAAACCAGATCCAGCGAGAGAGAGAGAGTGTAAGAGCAGGAATGTCATCTAGTCTCTGAAGTGGAAAATAGTTTAAATGTTGGACTGGGACAACTGTTTACATGTGAAGACGTTCCTGTAGGTGTGTGTTTATGCGCACCTTATCTCCCTGGAGCATAGTCCGGATTTCTATCAAGCACAGTCATGTTTCCGTGCTCCTTTTTTTTTTTTTTTTTTTGTGGTAGTCTTGAAATGAAGTAGCAGAGACGATGGCACTTTGATTACGTAATCCAGATGCCGCAGGATGTTTGTTGAGGAATTGCAAACCAGAATCATGCAAAGCAGTTTGGGTGGAATGACGCCCAATATCAAATTACATGAATAGATGAGTCAGGCGGAATTGTATTCACCAGGATTAGTACTGGAGTATTTGTATAGTTAGTGGAAGTGTCCGTCTCAACAACACTTCTTTATTTACCATGCCATTGGGTTAGCACTGATAGCATTATTTAAGAGATTACATAAACATATAATATAAATAAACAGTAGGTCACACTTTAAAGACCTCCCTTTTGACCCGAGCATTTTCTTAAATGAACACACCGTATTTGTCCATATGGTTGTTTGTATGTGCTTGTATGTACGTATGGATGTCTCTGTTTATTTGCACAATGTTACTGCTTTAATTTTGTTGCTTTGCATTTTGTACTAAGCTCCACCTTCTCGTGTCCCTTCTGGTTGCGAAAGACAAGATAGCGACGGCCAAAATGCCAAACTGGTGACTACGTCCACTTCTTATATACAGTCTGTGTCCCAGGTGTATTTTATTTAAGGCGGCTAAACCATAGACTGTGTAAGAAGAGGACGTACTCGCCGCTACGTCACCCGTTGGTGTGTGGACTGATGTTATGAAGCCTCGAGTTCAGCGATTTCCGCCGTCGCCATCTTGGATTACGCCCATTGCCCTAAATCATACCCTGTTTTATGGTCCGTTTGACTCTAAATGGACCATAATGTACTAAATGAACATCATGCTGTATTGAAGAAGACTTGAAACTAGAGATTGAGACCATAAACTCATGTTTACAATGTTTACTGAGGGAATAAATCAAGAGAGAAGTAGAGTCATTTTAGACTAGACTTCTATACAACCAGAGGAGTCGCCCCCTGATGGACATTAGAGAGAATGCAGCTTTAACACACTTCTGTATTGGCTTCACTCAACAGAACTGGAGGTTGCCGCCTGGGCTAAACACAGTCGGTGCACATATTATAATAAAGCAGAGCAGAAAGTGTTAGAATAGGAGCTCATTTGTACCCGAATTTTGATTAATTAAATGTAGTATTAAAGAAAAAAAAAACCTAATAAAGCGACTGTTACTATGCGCTATTAATGGCAGTGTGAACATCAAATTTAAAGGTAAGAAGCCAAGAAGCCTGATCACAGGACATTACATTACATTACATTACAGTCATTTAGCAGACGCTTTTATCCAAAGCGACTTACAATAAGTGCATCAACATTGGTAATCAAAAGAACTACTAGTCACCAGAAGTCATAAGTACATTTCCTTTTCCAAACAAGCATCTAAGAGCATGAAGCAGAGCATAACTCAGAGCCAAAGTACAGTGCAGAAACAAGAAAAACAGTTAGTGCTATAAGTAATACGAATACAATAAGTGCAACAAGCTAGTATGAAAACAATAAGTGCTAAGTGGAAGGCTCAGGGTAGCACTTCCTGAAGAGGTGGGTTTTCAGCCTGCGCCGAAAGATGGGCAGCGACTCCGCTGTCCTGACGTCAGTGGGAAGTTCATTCCACCACTGTGGGGCCAGGACAGAAAACAGCCGTGACCGGGTCGATCGGCCGCCAGGACCTCTGAGCGACGGGGCGACCAATCACCCCGAGGCAGCAGAGCGAAGTGGTCGGGCGGGGGTGTAGGGCTTGACCATGGCCTGGAGATAGGAAGGAGCTGTTCCTTTCACTGCCCTGTATTCTAGCACCAGAGTCTTAAACTGGACGAGCTCTTACAGGGAGCCAGTGTAGAGAACGGAGAAAGGAAGTTGTGTGGGAGAACTTGGGGCGATAGAACACCAGGCGAGCCGCAGCTTTCTGGACAAGCTCCAGAGGTCTGATGGCCGACGCCGGGGCTCCAGCGAGTAGAGAGTTGCAGTAGTCCAGGCGGGAGATGACAAGAGCCTGGATGAGAACCTGCGCCGTCTCGTCAGTCAGGAAGGGACGAATCCTCCTGATGTTGTAGAGCAGGAATCTGCAGGAGCGTGTAACGGATGAAATGTTTGCCGAGAATGACAGTTGGTCATCCAGGGTCACACCCAGGTTCCTCGCAGTCCGAGTCGGCGTCACCACGGTATCATCAATGGTGATGGACAGGTCCCGGTGCGGGCAACCCTTCCCCGGGAGGAACAGTAGCTCAGTTTTGTCTAGGTTGAGCTTGAGGTGGTGTGTCGTCATCCACTTCGAGATGTCAGCCAAACACGCAGCGATGCGCGTCTCGCTGCGTGTTGACAAAGTCAACCCACCTCACAATACCAGTCGATCAGCGTGAGCTTGTCGTGACTTCACGGTGTGGAAAGAAGCCTAAAGGATGAGGAAGATGAAGGCAGCCGCTTCCCCGCAGAAAAGACCGCCTTGTTTCGTGGACTGTGATTCACGTAAACGCCGCGGCCCTCTGCTCACAATGATGAGTAATATAAAACGCCGAAAGCTCGGTATTTATCTGGCAATACACAGAATATATCCAATAACATTTCACTGTGGTTCCTAATGCATCGGATCAGAGGATTTAACCCCGCTCTGAAGGCAACAATAACGTCATACTGTATCATTTATTCCTAAACAGTCTCATGAGTTTCAAAGTAAGAGCCCCACACACACACACACACAGAATCAAGTCTATGAGAAATACACCCTTCTTTGTCACTTGCTCAAAAATGATTAGACGTTGGCTCGAGAGTGTAAACAACTCTCTCTGTTCCGCAGCCATAATGTAAACTCACTTGTCATCTTTATAATCTAACGGCGTCATAAACAGTGAAAAAAAAACACCTTCAAAAGAATACATTAAACGTGCTCTAACTTTGTTAAGTTTATTGCATTCTGAAGAATAAACTGCAGTGAAATGGTGGCGCGGGCCTCTCACAATGAGAGCGATGTTTATTCTGTATCCTAATGTGTGTACAGTGTATGCAGTGATATGATGTACCTGGGCCCCAGTAAGTAATTAAGGATTTCTTTATACGGCACCTTGTTCAAAGCCGACGTCGCTAAGCGCTTCACGAAAACAATGGATCGAGCTGAAATGAGTTCAAGAGGAAGGCAGCTCCACTTTATTAAGTTAGCCAGTAGTTTAAAATCAGAGTCCGAGGGTTTCAAACCGTGGAGGTTCAGAGGCAGAGATGCTGCTAGAGGTGCTAGTGTTCTGAAAACAATGGCAAGTTCATTATTGTGGTTTGTCTCTCTTAACGAAACACACAACACAGAGGTGATGCACATTTTTATAGATTCAGTGTGACTTGCACTTCATTAGGATATCATCATCTCTGATATAAGCAACCTTGTATCCATTTAGAAATCATACGGGGGGAAAGAACCTCGTCATTTGACTTCAGAACTTGCCTGAGAATCGTCACGTTTTTAGGTTTCATTTGGTATCAAATTCATCCGGTGATAGTTGTCTGTACATCCGTGATTACAATGCAAAGAGGAATACTTTTTAATGAAGCCAATTTGCCAAAATGTAAACAAATGTAAACAAATATTCCGACTGACTCCATGGCAACATTATACTTCCTCAGAAATGATGGGAAATGATCCGTTCCGACACATAATCATATAGTTAGATGCTGCCTAAGAAGTCGATGCACAACATACATCAGACGTGCACTACCAATGTTATTATTTCTCTCCGTTTTATAGCCGATCTACATGTAACTCTTTGAGTGTCTTTGCAGTATGTTCAGATTCATAAACCACTCCATCATCTGTATATCCACACTTTTTAAAAATCTAAATATTCAGCTTCCAAAAACAAGAATAACAACTCATCTCAAAAATGCATCTGTGTCTACATGTACTTCCTGTCTTTCTTTATTCTCTGTCTTTCCTCTTGGTTGTCTGAGTCCTTGAATGAATGAAGCGCACCAGCAAACTT
>NW_027176285.1:13043538-13093538 GCF_023349555.1 Cebidichthys violaceus
CGTCGGTACGGCAACTTCGATCATGCAGCTAATGATTGCTTTCATCAGCGACTAATCTGCAAATTATTTGTATGATTAACCAATCAATCTATTAGTATATGAAAGCGCCCAAATATTGTCAAACGCCGATCACAACCTTGTCGAGCAAAATCTCTCATTGGAGACGCTGGAATTTATTTATTTTTTACAATTTTTGCTTGAAATATGACAAATAATGAATTTATTATCGAAATTGTTGATTATTTTTCTGTGAATCGATTAATTGTTTCAGCTCTACATTAACTTTAATGATCATTTTAGATATTTCCACTAGTTTTTGTCAAATTATGTAATTTGTATGTTTCTGTAAACGTTGTGTTCATCAGCTCAATAACAATATATACCACTCAACACACAGCTATAGGAAGAAATCTCCAGTTTTATGATACATTCCTTAATGAAATACACTGTGTCCTTTAAACTAGGGAGCAATCACCCATACCACCGTTTGTACTCTCGTGTTATGTTCAGGTCACATTGGGAAATATGAGCTTTGTACTGGGAAAACATTAACATCTTGGTGGTAACTGTGCTTGAAGTATGTTGGAAATGGTTTTTGCTAACCTCAACATGTCCCTCCTCCTTTCTTACACTGCGTGAGGATGTTTACATAAACCAATAACACAGTCTTAAAGGGCCGGCTCACAGTCTGTCAAGTCTGTCTTAAAACAAAAGGCCATGTGCCCGTATGAGCAGTGAAACAGGTCTTATGTGATTCTTATGTAAGTGGGAAAAAATCCAGAGTCCTTGTTTGGTGCCAAAGGCAATATATTTAAGTTTATCTGAAGCTAAATGAGGCTTCAAGAGGAGTGATTTGTCTTTTTAGTCCAAATGTCCTTTTGAAAAACAGTGAAGTTATCCTTTAAATAATATCTATATATATATATATATATATATATATATATATATATATATATATATATATATATATATATATATTATACAATCTAGATATCTTATATATATTAACTGTACATTCATGGCTGTGAGAGGATATTGATAATAATCATAATAATAACTTTATTAATGTAGCACCTTTCAAAACAAAGTGACAAAGTGTTTCACAATAAAACCACAGAAGCAAATGAGATCCAGAACTAAAACTAAATAAAAAAACAAGTAAAAGTGAGTCTTTAGAAGAGATGATTCTGATATTGTTTTTGTCACTCGCAGACGCCTCTCAGCAGGAATATTACAAGGTGAGTCAGGGATTGTCTGCGCTCATCCTCCCTGTGAGGGATTAGGCCATGTGCTAGTCAGATTTACCCTTATGCAACAAAAGAAACTCGGAGAGGTTACCGGCCGGGGGTTTTGAGGGGGTTTGCCGGCTCCGACCTGCAGCAGTCAGCTGCTTTTATTGGGTGCTTTCATTTCATTTGTTGGGTTTGACCGATCTCCAGGGGTTTCTGGGTTTGAAGCTCTACTCCAGCGCGGTGATGTGAGAGGCCTGGCATGCCGCTCGTGTTCATGCTCCCCCCCCCCGCCCCCCCCCCCCCCCCCCCCCCCCCCCCCCCCCCCCGCCCCTTTTTCCTCCTCCTTATCTGCCCTGCCAAATAACATCGCACCAGGGAATCTGTGGCAGCGTGCAGGCAGGTGGAGGGACCAGGGGGGCTTTATTAAAAAGCCTTCTAAGACCCTTAAACTGCTCCCCCAAAGTTGTTCCTCCAAGCCGCCTTCTGCCGGATCCGTGACCTAAACCCCCGCCTCCCTCCTCCAGATGAAACGAGAGAGAGAGAGAGAGAGAGAGAGAGAGAGATAAAATGCTCTGCGGGAGAGAGTTATATATAGTGAGTTTTTCCTTGACATTTACTGTTACTGCCTCACAGCCCTGGAGAGTTTCAAACTCTCCAGATACCCCCCTTCCTTTCCCCCTACAGCCTATCCAGTGATTCATGTGTTGCACTCATTACACAGATAAGTGACGGTACAGTAACACACACGTGTTGTATGTTTAGAGTTTTTATGTCTTGTTGAAACAGCCAAACGTTTTGTCATTCTGCTACTTTAACCTTTTAGTACCCACTGTTGTTTCCTGCACACGTCACATGAATATGAGCGTGTTATAAGAGCCAAAGGTATTAGTCAATTAATCAATTAGTAGATCAGCAGAAAGTTAATTAATTATTTTTTTATAGCAAAAGTACCGACAAAAAACTTTTTTTTGTCTTCTACGGTACAAGAAGTGAATATGTGTTGATTTAAAGACAAACAATATGTCAACTTGGCCCCTAAAAGATGAAATGAGAAGATAATTATCATCAGATTACCCACATAGTAAACAAGCGAAAGCTTCAAAGCGTTCATGCAGTTCAACAACGTAATAAATCGTTGAACACAGAGGTCTAACGAGCCAAAGGGGGGGGGCTGAGTGTTGAAGGGTTAACAGCTTGATTTATATCTAAAGCCTCAAAGCTTGTACAGTTTGATACAATATGATACAGTATGTGTCTTATGAAAAACTCATGTGGACTTTTATTATATAGTTCAGCCTGTAAGATCCTTCTTGACTAAATAAACAGCTTTCACTAAGGTTTACTGAGTCTCTATTAAGCTCAAGTCAACATGCTGCTTGTTTTATACAATAAACTCCAAAAGTAGTTAGGTTTTTGTTTGTGGTGTTTTTGCATTAAAAATACGATTTATTTATTAATCTCTATGGACAGATATCTGTATATGAGCGTATAATCTGTGGGCAAAGGGACGAGATCTACGTATCAAGAGAGTTTCCGTTTGTAGTCCCAGTAGCATTGACCAATCACGTCTGAGCAGGCTTTGGTTGAATTCAGCTCAACAGTCAGTGCGGAGAGAAAAAGAGGCAGAAATGCATTCTGGGAACCCACCGGCTATCTGCCTTTAGCTTTTTAAAAAAAATTATCAAACTTAATTTTCGTGTCTCAAGTTGCTAATCGGACTGTAAACAATGACTCATTGAAGAGGAGGTCTTGGTCCCGATCAGGGTCTGATATCAGGATCAGGATCAGGATCCGGATCCGTCCCCGTGTTGTTGTCTTCTCGCTTCACCGAAACCACCGAATTATTGCCCCCAAAAGGCTTAATCGTCATCAGACCAACAGATAAAAACAGATAAAATCATACTTTTATAAGTTGTTCATATTGTGTACAAAGCGTCCTGTAGTGTGTGTGTGTTACTCTGATACGCTCTCACACACATGAAATCCTCAAAGCCCTGTTTGGCCCGATGACACCTCTCTGTGTTTGGGAACCTCCCGCCGTTAGATGGCATCTGGCCTCGGTGTGCAAACACGGCGGAGTAACCTCCGACTTCTGAAAGTGTGAGTCGGCTCTCAGCAGCCGTCAGAGAGACTGGACGGCGTTTTATACAAACCATGAACCGTGTTGTTTGTGTAGCTAAACACATTTACACTGCAGCTCAAAAGTGACGTCTTTCCTTCAAAAATGACTTTTTTAACAGAGACAAAGACGCCGCCAGTTGATTGTGTGAACATACTTTCATTAGTGTACTTTTAACAGGGAGTACCGTGTCTCAGACAGACATGGTGGCGTTTAAATGTGTACATCAGTTGGTGGTATTAAGACCCCCCCCCCCCCCCCCTCGTGCTGCTGTGTGTGGAATTTCACACGTTGGCACCATGGTTACACAAAGCGGTGCCACGGTTACGCAAGCCAGCACGGGATCAAAGACTGTGGACTTTCACAAGCACTCACCAATACTAGCTCATTTTCTCCTCCTCTTCTTCTTCTTCGTCTTCTTCTTCGCCTTCGTCTTCTTCTTCTCCTCCTACGTCTTCTTCTTCGTCTCCTCCTACGTCTTCTTCTTTGTCTCCTCCTACGTCTTCTTCTTCGTCTCCTCCTACGTCTTCTTCTGTCTCCTCCTACGTCTTCTTCTTCGTCTCCTCCTACGTCTTCTTCTTCGTCTCCTCCTACGTCTTCTTCTCCTTCTTCTCCTACGTCTTCTCCTTCTTCTCCTACATCTTCTTATTCTTCTTCTTCTCCCACATCTTCTTCTCCTGTCTTCTTCTACTTCTTCTCCTCCTACGTCTTCTTCTCGTACGTCTTCTTCTTCTCCTACATCTTCTTCTCCTTCTTCTCCTACGTTTTCTTCTCCTTCTTCTCCTACGTCTTCTCCTTCTTCCCCTCCTACGTCTTCTCCTTCTTCTCCTACGTCTTCTTCTTCTTCTCCTACGTCTTCTCCTTCTTCTTCTCCTACGTCTTCTTCTCCTTCTTCTCCTACGTCTTCTCCTTCTCCTACGTCTTCTTCTCCTTCTTCCCCTACGTCTTCTCCTTCTTCTTCTCCTACGTCTTCTCCTTCTCCTACGTTTTCTTCTTCTTCTACGTCTTCTTCTTCTCCTACGTCTCCTTCTTCTTCTACGTCTTCTTCTTCTCCTACGTCTTCTTCTCCTACGTCTTCTTCTTCTGCTGTTCTCACCTGTTCTTTTCTGTACTCCAGTCCGTCCTATCTCCAGGTGTAGAGCACTGAATTCATTGAAATACTGTCTTCCTGATTTTAAGAATATACAGCACTCGAATTTCAATCATGATTTTGGCTTCCAAATGTAATTATTTTAATTTTAATTTATGTTATGAAAAAAAAGATAATTGACACAAAACGATCATTCTGTTTCACAATGACGCCCGAAAACTGAGCGCTGGGCATCGGCCGATTATGGAGCACCAATCTGATTCTAGTGTTTAATTAATAAGCATCTCTTCAAACACACCAAACTCGTCTTGGAGTCTCTCTTATTCTTTTTGGGTGTGACTCTTTTTGTCGTGTCATCACCATTTATATCTACACTGACTGATTTACATTTTTAAAGCTTAACGTACTAGAGCACGACATTGTTAACAAGAGCACATGGGTCTCTTTGTGTTGCTCTCAAATTGCACCACATTGATGCATTCAACCTCAAAATTTATGCTACAAAATGTTCTTTCTAAATGAATGATGTTCCAGAAGTCCAGTGAGGAATCCTGTTAAATAATCACAATGTCAATTTTGACAAAAGTATGATGATTTTTGCGATAATGAGCATCCCCACTATACAGTATTCTCTCTCTCTCTCTCTCTCTCTCTCTCTCTCTCTCTCTCTCTCTCTCTCTCTCTCTCTCTCTCTCTCTCTCTCTCTCTCTCCACCTCTGTCACTCTATCCTTTGTTGTCCTTAGAGGGAGTCAGGAGGTGATGCTGCTGTGAGGCAGAGCTCAGTACTGTGGCTTCTGGCTGCAGCCCAGGTGTGTGTGTGTGTGTGTGTGTGTGTGTGTGTGTGTGTGTGTGTGTGTGTGTGTGTGTGTGTGTGTGTGTGTGTGTGTGTGCCAAAGGTGGCTGGTGTGTTCGTGGTCGAAACACAGTGTGGGATCAAAAACAAGAGTCTGCAGGCTTTGTGTCTGTCGGTGTGAAAAACATCTCTCGGTTGTGAATTACGTGCCGCTCAGTGTTTTTATTTTTTATTGGTGGAATGACTCTTATTAACTGGGAGAAGACGATACCATGACGTTAGCATAATGTGGTCTGTTTAGCCCAGGTGTTCTTCATTAACTCTCTCTATCGAGGGTTATGTTGAGGGCTGGAGTCTTTCCCAGCATGCAATGAGCAAAAAAAAGCTGCCAGCCTATCGGAGGGGGAAACAAGCAGATGGATGGAGCAGACTTACAGTTATGGACAGTTCCCAGTCTTCAAATCCCCTGAGCATGTCATGTGACTGTGGGAGGAAATCCACTCATACTCAGGGAGAAGATACAACCTGTAATACTGTTATTTCTTATTTTGTTCTTTTTAAATGTGTTTATTCATCTTGTGAGTTGCTGTGTTTTTTGAGGTTTTGCAGTACTGTGTTATTCAGGCCCATAAATGTCAGTAGCCCTGTGTATGTTACAGCTGGAGTCTGGTTCTTGGATGTGTGCTTCTCTGGAGAATGTCCTGTCTGAGTAGTAAATGTAGTGAGGACCTGCTAACATAGATATCCTATAATTATCACCGTAGCAGCAGCGGCGCCATCTCACCCGGCCATCCGTTCCTTCCTCTGCCTCCTCAGGTCCTGCTGGTGTTCGCCAAGGAGGACAGCCAAAGCGATGCCTTCTGGTGGGCCTGCGACCGCGCCGGGTTCAGGTGTAACATCGCGCGGACGGCCGAGTCTGCCGTCGAGTGTTTCCTGGACAAGCACCACGAGATTATAGTCGTTGATGGACGCCACTCGCGCTACTTTGAGCCCGAAGCTGTATGCCGGTGAGCCGTGTGTGTGTGTGTGTGTGTGTGTGTGTGTGTGTGTGTGTGTGTGTGTGTGTGTGTGTGTGTGTGTGTGTGTGTGTGTGTGTGTGTGTCTGCTGTCGCTGCTTCTGTGTGGTTGTTTCTCATTTGTTAAAGTTTGGATAGAGTCAGGCTAGCAGTTTCCCCCAGGAGTCAAACCTCCCGTTTTAAAAAGGGAAGCCGATGCTTCATGTGTTAAAGCTGCATTCTCTCTAGTGTCCATCAGGGGGCGACTCCTCTGGTTGTATAGAAGTCTAGTCTAAAATGACTCTACTTCTCTCTTGATTTATTTCCTCAGTAAACATTGTAAACATGAGTTTATGGTCTCAATCTCTAGTTTCAAGTCTTCTTCAATACAGCATGATGTTCATTTAGTACATTATGGTTCATTTAGAGTCAAACAGACCATAAAGCAGGGTAGGATTTAGGGGCGGGACTACACAGTGATTGACAGGTTGCTACCATGTCATTTTCTGTGTTTTCGACCAGACACAATTTCTCTTAATAATCTTTTCTCTTAAAGCACTAATTCACTTTGTGACTTTTCCTTTTAAAACATAACAGCACAAAGTTATTTCTGTAAATTCTCTATTTATTACCAAAGCATCTATCAGTAATACAGTTAAAAATGAAGGAGCCCCAGTGCTCCCAGTGGGAGGAGGTTAGTCTGGAGCTTTGTTTAAGCGTCACATTGCAGAAGAAGTTTCTCTGGAACAGGCTTCTTTTCTGTTGCTGTTTGCAACACGCATGTTTGACATTAAACATTAAAGCAAAGAGTTTTAAAAAGGCCAAAAGGTTCAGATCATTTCTTATAACAAAGAGCATGACATCCTTCACTTCAGTCAAAAACAATCAGTGAGGTTTCTACCTAAAACTAATAATAAACAAGAAAGTTCCAGTCTCAATGCAGCTGAACCGTAAACAGCTGCAGCGGAGGGCTTGTTGGCACCACCTGGTGTTCACTGGAGGTACTACGGGCTTCTATCCAGCTGAATCTACACTCTCTGATTCACTGTAGTCTGATACAGCTGCTGCTCTAACTGTGGCTCAGCTCACTGTTCTGCTCTGAGAAGAAGAAGAAGAAGAAGAAGAAGAAGAAGAAGAAGCAGCAGCGGTGGACGCTGGATGTCACAATTCACAAGTGGCCATTTGAAGTAGAGTGGCACTTGAGTGAGTCTGAACTGGTGAGTTAGTTAGTCGACGGTAAAGCTGGACGGCAGCCCAGAGGAGCAGAGAGTAGTGCACATGCAGGAATCTTTCTTTCTTTCTTTTCCATTTTATTTTCTGCCCTCTTTCCAGAAACCTCTCTTTGGTTGCAGAATAACCTCGATCCTTCCTCGATCCTGTCAGGAGTTAGTTTGAGCCCTAAGATTTATGCAGGAGGAAGTGTATTCAACCAGATATTTTAAAACTTTAAATGTTTCCTCCTCTTCCCTGACTCCGTGAAGGATATTAGATGACATAAAAATCATAACCAATCTCTGATTATTGCAAATAACTACTAAACAAAGCTGGATATTCTTCTTCTGCTTGTTGACTGTGTGTCCCGTTGTTCTGTTAATTCTGTGGATCTTCTATTCACGTTTAAACATCCTTGAGTTTGAGTTTTATTTTACTTACAAAGCCCTTCACAACCCCAGCCCCTTCATACCTTTCTGAATATTGTTATTGCTTTTATTGTTTCTGTTTTCATCATGTTAAGTGCCTTTGAGTACCTTTTTTAAAGCGCTATACAAAATACATGTATTATTATTATTTAGCTAAGAACTACTTCTGCATTTATTCCTGCAGACTTCTGGGCTGTAGCTTATTGTTAGGAACAGTTTTCTCGTCATCTGCTCCTCCTCCTCTCCTCCTCTCCTCCTCCTCCTCCATCTCTTGTCTCTACTTTCCCCGTACGTCCTGCCAGCGGCGTGGCTTTGTGGTCCGAAAAAACCTCTGAAGCTCATGTTGTGTTTGGTGTTCCTGAGTAAAGCACAGAAATGTTCCGTTCCCTCTTTTGTGGCGATGACATCATCACCCCCAAATTCTGCCCTCGCGTTTGTCCTGCACCTGAGTCCGAGCAGCGTCTCATGAACCCCTATTGACGTTTAATCCGCTTTTTTCTTTTTTAACTCCAGGTTGATCCGTGCAACGAAGCCCTCCGAAAACACAGTTATTCTGGCTGTTGTGCCGCAAAAGTGAGTTTGATTTTACCTTTTGAAGACTTTAACGCCCTCTGTGCTGTAGGTGCTTTGTGCAGTTATGCCTCAAAGTCCCTAAAAATGTTGCTTCAAAGCAACAAAGCAATGCAAACTAAAAAACCTCCTCCATATTTACCGGTTGTCTTGATGTTGGGTGTGCTTGTTTTCCTTACCTTCTTTGGGATTTAAAGGGATAAAGAGAGATGTTTGCCAGGTCACAGATCAAATGAATGATTTGTAATTTATATGTTATTTGATAGTAATATTCACACTGTTTCAAATAAACCAATGTGATTATATTCCCCCTCTTTGTTAAGCAAGAATTATGCAAAAAAGACTAAAATCTCAGGCTTTTAAGTGTTGTTTGTTTCTGGTTGCAGCTGCTAATGATTCTTTTCTTGTCGTTGTGCAGACCGGCTGACCAGGACGAGCCATCTGTCCTTCCTCTCCTCTGTGCCGGATTCAACAGAGTACGTGCCACCGCTCGCCTTTCACTTGTGAATGTGTGTTTACAGCAGACTGCAAAGTATCACATCCTGGTTTCCAGTAGATGATTTTCATCGAGCGTCTAGAACAGCAGCACGTTGAAGGAGGCACTTATCGTCAGCGGCGTTTGATGGTGTGAATGTGACTTATAAGGACTGAGTAAATCCTGACTCATTTGATATTTCTCTCTCTCTCTCTCTCTCTCTCTCTCTCTCTCTCTCTCTCTCTCTCTCTCTCTCTCTCTCTCTCTCACCCCCACCCCCACCCCCACCCCACCCCTCCAAACGCCGCTTAACCTCGTTGGGCCTCCAGAGGTTTGTGGAGAACAGCAGTGTGTCGGTCTGCTATAATGAGCTCATACAGATTGAGCACGGAGAGGTGCGCTGCCAGTTCAAACTCAGGTACGGCAGAGGAAAAACAAAAAAACACCTTACTCATAGTCATATTAGTGGTCATATGCATGCATGCACAGACACATTAGAAGGTGGAGGTGTTGGTACTGGAGTTGCTAATCCTGAGATGCATGCGGCTTTATTGATCCGCAGGGCTTGTAACTCCGTCTTCACGGCTTTGGAGCACTGTCAAGAGGCTGTGGAGATCACCAGCGAGGACCACATAATACAGGTGATGCACATACATGTACATACAGGCACATAGAGGCAGAGTCAGAAGGAGCTACAGTACATCTGTTGGATACAATACTGAATACCTTCCGTCTTCCCCAGCCTGTCAGAGGATGTACATATATTTTTAGAAAGTCTTGGGAAAATAGCATTTTGACAGAAATACATACTTTGACCAACATTATCATTTTTAGATTTTAAGACAAACGGAAAAACACTGGGTTGCTATAGAAAATAAATACATAAGGGACCCGTCAAACAATGGAGCGCTGTGGTTAGTTGGATTCATTCACTGCTGGTTTGGTCTTTCCATAGAATTTGTCATCAATAAGAAAACATTACTAGACTTTAACGCTACGTTTTCCTGGTTTGGTCCCAGTACGTGAACCCAGCGTTTGAGCAGATGATGGGCTATCACAAGGGGGAGTTGATCGGGAAGGAGCTGACCGAACTCCCCAAGAGCGACAAGAACAGAGCCGACCTGCTGGACACCATCAACACCTGTATCAAAAAAGGAAAGGTGAGTCTCGCGCATCCTTCCATCTACTCATCTGTGAAACGACGCCACGCTGTATCGCCGCCTGACTGCTTTGCTCGTGTCTGAAAGGAGTGGCAGGGCATTTACTACGCCAGGAAGAAGTCGGGCGACAGCGTACAGCAGCATGTGAAGATAACGCCCGTCGTCGGTCAAGGAGGGTAAGCAAAGATTAACCAGCCCAAAGTGCTCACGGGGCGTTTCTAAGAAGTCTGAATTACTGACGGAGTCTTTTCTCGCTTCCAACAGGAAAATTCGACATTTCGTGGCCATCAAGAGACCTCACCTTGACAACAATAATCAGGCGAGTCATGTGATGACCTAATGTGAGACACAGATGAGTGGCCTGTTTCCATTCTTTTCATTTTTGGTAATGATGAAATGCAGGGTTTCATGAAAATATCGAGTATCGCGATATTATGATTTTTATTTTGCTTCTCAAATTATTTTCTACGTCTTTATTTCAAAGTAGTAGATTTCATGAACGTATCTGTATATTTATATGACCATCATTATTACAAAGTTTTATTTATTTTTAGTGTTATAATGTTACATGAGACTTGACTTGCAAATGCAGGTCACACTATTGTAATTGCATAAAGTAGATGTTTAGTTACGCTCTAATAATATCTGGAGGCCTCCTGAGAGCAGAAGAGGTTCTCACAACAACTCATGCAAGACCTTTGACCACAAGAGTGGAAAACAAGATCGTCATCTTTGACACATTCAGGTACCCGAGGCTGAGATGTAAATCCTTCTCTGCATGTACTCATCCAGCCCAAAATTCACAGTTTTGAAATCTTAAACCAAAATGCTGATTTTCAGGCTCAAATGATAAATCCTTAGTTTAGGAGCTACTAAATTAAATTTACAAAAGCTTTATACTTTCTAAACCCATTTTTTTTTTTTACGATTACAGTGGGGAATATTTAAATGTCAGTCCATCAGCGGTCCTAATGCCACAGCACAGCTTGGCCCAATCAAGCCTGCCGGGGAAACGAATGATTGAGTCTCAAACCGGGTTGCAAAACTTCTGCTGGCAGTTAGTGTTACATAAATACTTCAAATGAACTGCAGGGCTGCGAGTGTCAGATTGAAAGACTTCCAACGGGATACGCAGCCTCACAGGCGTCCAGCTCCGTTGAGCGGCGGCACACCTCTGAAAGCAGGTGTGCCGCCGCTCTCCAGCTGGTGTTTTCGGGCCAATAGCGTCATACTACGCTAAGCTACGGCTAAGCACCAGGATCCCCCGCTAAGGCCCACGAGGGCCAAGCAGCCAGGCGCCGGGGCTATTTATACCCACGGGCAAAGCTGCACAGAGACCAGCTTTGGCTCGTTGCTCTCTTTCATCGTGTGGACACAAGGTGAGTCAGCCGCTGGCGTCCGCCTGCCAAAAGCCCAAATGGCATTCATTCCTGCTTTGGGATTGGGAATCCTTCGACATGGCAGCGGCTGATCCCGTCCTCGTGCAGCGTCAAACTGGACGGTTTTATCAGGGGGGTGTCCCCCCTTATTTAGGCATTCTCATCACACATTATATGATGCAAAGTGGGAACAAAAGTTAGTATTTGATGACATTTTAAACTAAATCATCCGCGAGTCGTGTGATAGAGACACTATTGTCCATTAGACGACCCAAGGCCGCAGAGGTCCTTTCAGGATAACCCTGATCTGATACCGTATCCCTGCTGAGGACATTTTCCTCTGAGCACTTAAAACCTCACATTATTCCTCTTCTATTCCCACCCAGACGTTTGGCTGCGGACCACGGTTTCCATTTCATGGTGTTGTTTGGTTAGCAGTGTTTGTCTAAGCACTCCAGACTTACGGCAGGTTTACGGTCACTTTTGTTTGTCTTTCTCCTTCAATTAAAGGGGCCGTCGTAATCTCAACTATTTCCCAGCTTCAGTCAAGTTAATTCAATATGTTTTAGTTTTTTTTCTGTTTGTGCTTCGCAGCCCAAGAAGCCCATTAAGACGTAGCCAGCGAAAAAAAAAAAATCTGGCAACCTTGTATGTCATTAGAAGTGTTTATACTGTCTTAATCCTATTTACTCAACATGGGACGCACTGGAGACCTGAGAGCAAGCGACTTCAATTTAAAGTCAAAAGAGAAATGGAGTGACGTGGAGGGAAAAAATGAAAATGCAATTGACAAACATATCAGGGACCCCCCTGCTCTGTATCAACATATTTTTTGGGGATTTCCGTGTACAAATAAGAACAAATTGTGTGTGCACATAAATGTGCACAGTCAGCAAGATGTAACGGTGCAGGTGAGTCACCGGGTGAGGGAAATCTTCTCTAGCCGGATTAAACCGGCTCTACTTATCCATACCTGCATGACCTCAGCGTGACTAACAGGATGTACTGTACCGATTGACACCTGCATGAAAATATGTTATTGCAAACATGGTGGAACATGGTGCTGTGCACTGAAGTTCACAGTTCACAAATGTTTTTAAAGTAGTTTTTTTAACATTTGTTAGACGAGGCGCCCGTGAACACTTCAAACTATTGTGTTTCTTTTTTTTTTTACGCCTGAACAGTTTGTTGAGGTGAGACAAAAAGATACCTTCAAAGTATCAGGAAACATCGGCGCCGGCTCACGTTAAGGGTTTAATCAACAGAAGCGATTCCTTGCCAGCGTTGTTGATTTCAAGGAACGGGAAATCAGGCCGCTTATGTTCCTCACAGCGACGCCGAACCGGCCCGTGACTCTTGGTCGTCGTCCAAAACCTTCGACTTTAACCGGCTGCTGATCTCTCTGTCTGTCAGGTTCACAAGTTCAACAAGGAGGAGCGATGCAGCGGGGAACATTCCCAGTCAGGTAACTTCACCACGAGACACTTTAATGTTGACAGAGTCTCTTCATTGGACAGGTAGATTCTTTTTTTATTTTTCTGAAAAATACAGTAGCCCTGTGACACAAACTGGGGCAAGATGAAGTGAAACAGAGCGCTGAGAATCACCTATATATCAATATCAACCCGTCTCTCCACCAGTCCAAACATGCTGTACACTTAATGCCCATTACTTCCCTCTACAGAGTGCCATTCTCTACGTCACCGGGACAGGAGGAAAGATTCAATCGACGCCAGGTCGCTCAGCTCTCGCGGCAGTGACGGTAAGACCGTTCAAAATGCCTTATCTTTATTATTTTAACCTCTCTGTAGGAAAGGTTCCCTGCCTGTCTGCTCTGTGTGTGTGTGTGCACTGGTAGTTCCTCAAACACGCTCACTTGTGGCCCCTTAAGAGTAGCAAGTGAGGAGTCAGTAGTCAATCAACGGCACTATCAATCTGCAACTATGAGAGGTCCTTGAGCATGCACACCAAAAAATATAACGCAAGTTTGGTGAAGCAGTGTGAGAGATTAGCCGCGGACAGACACAGCGATGCACACACACATACACACACACATGCACACACACACGCATCTCATTATCTCCCGGCTTGAGATAATAATAAAGTAGAGGAGTGAAAGCAGGAGCACAAAGGGAGAGAGAGAGGAGGTGAGTCAGACTAAAGAGAGACGTCGTGGGCCGATGACAACACGAACCTCCCTCCTCATCTCACGTTGACTCTGCTGCTGTTTCCTGCGTCTCAGCCGAGTGCTCCTCCGTCTGCTCCTCCGTCTGCTCCTTCAATCAAGCCACTTCTCTGTCTTCTCGTCCTCCATTACCTTTTATATTAACATTTGCTCTACGTACTTTCTTTTGAAACATTTGCTTTACATCTTTTGACGAGGCCCTGTGATCTATTTCTGTGTATTACAGTATTAATGACATTAATTATCATAGACTAGAGGGGCTGGCGATCAATGAGTCACACAATCATTGTTCTTCTTTTTTTTTTTAATTGCAGCTCCCAGTTTACAGAATCGAAGATATTCCTCCGTCGCCAGGATTCACTCCATGACTATCGAGGCTCCCATCACAAAGGTACGCTGCTTTCAGCGTTCAGTCGTCCTGCACAACGACAACAAAAAAACATTGGATGAAATATTTTTATTTTCTTAGTTAATTTGGCAATAAATAGAACAATAAACTAACATTCTGCATGTCTTCTTCTCTATTAAAGACTATTTTTAATGCCTTTTTCATGGAAGAGATATGTAAAACTTAAAAAAATTAAACATTCTCTCCGACTTTTTGGTGCTCTAAAGTGTTTTTTGGGGATGAATTCTCTATTGCATCACCTCCAGTGATCAGAGGGAGGTTTCTCAATATCTACAACTGTTGTTGTGCTTAAATCAGGTTTTGTTTCATCATTATTAGCAGCGTAAGCAGCCTAAATTTACTGAATTCGCTGCCGTATTTTCAATGAAAACATCTTGAAAATCTTCAAAATGTCTGAGAAAGCGTATTGATATAATAATTTAACAAATATACAATGGAATAACATCAGTTGTATGAATCAAAAAATGAGGTAGTAGATCTTTTCTGTGGAGATGGTTACTTTCAGAACACTTCAGGAAAGGTCAACCATTCTAATTGACTCCTAGTCTCTAATTAGGAAGTCACATTTGGCAGCGTGTTCAGGAATTAAAAGTTCAAGCTATGTTCCAAAAAACGATAACAAAAGAGTATTCAACTTCATTTAATCAAAATGATTTGCGGTAAAAAAACAAACGTCCCGTTGTTTCTGCATTATGCCCCCCCCCCCCCCCCCCCTGTCCTACTGCAGGTCCTGTGATGCTCTTGTGTGTTCGAGCAGCAGCTTTTTTTAGCCGTTGTGCCTCAGACAACATTTTCTCCAGCGTCACATGAACACATGCCCAAAGAAAGAAGCACTGTGTTTTATAGCATGTCTATCAGAGGGCTCTATGTCCATGCATGTAGTGTCTGTTCTGCAGCAGAAATGCAGATTTTGAATTGTTCCTCTTTCCCAGGTAATAAACATCATCAACGCGGCCCAGGAGAGCAGTCCGGTAACGGTGGCCGAGGCTCTGGATCGAGTGTTGGAGATCCTGAGAACCACGGAGCTCTACTCGCCTCAGCTCGCCTCCAAAGACGACGACCCCCACACCAACGACCTGGTCGGGGGGCTCATGAGTGTAAGAGGATGGTGCAGATTACTTAGTGTAGGCTTTTGAGTTCATTCATAAGTATACATGCCTGAAACTCTTTATAAGGAGAAGTTCGGAGTACTTTTTTAATCGCATTGTAAAAATGTTGTGACCTCATGCGTCTGAAATTGAACATGCATTCTTGTTGGAGTAAGACGTTTTTGGCTTCCAAAATCGAATCTGTGTTTTTTTCGGAGTGCCAACGGAGTCTTTGTTTATTTATTTTTTTCTGAATTTTGTTGAATAAGACCAACTATGAAGGGAGTAACCGCACGCAGATGTTAGTCGTTCTGCAAACGGGGTTTATTGTAAGTTTTCAGATCCATCCGTCGACTGCAGAAACAAATACCAAATTAAACTGAATCTACTTTTTTTCTACTTTTTTTGTCTACAAATAAAAATGGATCTACTAACAAGTATTGTCTATGTCTCCAAAAACCGGATATATCTTCGTCCTTTGAGCCACAGAGCTCCGTTAAAAACACATCAATGAGGTTTACTGTTCCTTCATCACCATGAACACACGCTGTGTTTAATTCTGACTCAATCGCACATATAAATACTCACTAGAACACCAAATATGTGTTCATCGGCAGCAGAAAATAAAATTGGCTTGGGGCTGAGAGACACGGACAAACACATTGTTGGTTTTTACACAATAAATAAAGAGAATAACACATGTCCTGTTTTCCCATTACTTAAGATTTGTGTTTTGCAGATTTAAAGAGTAAATGGAGTCAAAGCTTTTGATGAACCAAAGAACAATCAATGTTTTCCTACAGTGAATTAACCCGTTTCTTATCTTTGTTTTTCTCTCCAGGATGGGCTGCGGAGACTCTCTGGGAATGAATATGTCTTCTGCAAAAGTACGTTTTAGAGAACCAGTGAATTATCAGTGATATTGATCTAATTCAATATAATAACCTCTTAAAGGCCCTGCACACCCACAGCACTTTCCGCTCATAGTGCAACTGATATACTCTCACAATACGTGAATGGGAACATAACACTAGTGCGACTAGTGGCCAGTGACTTCCAGAGAGCCAGGCTAGCTGTTTCCCCCTGCTTCCAGTCTTTATGCTAAGCTAAGCTAATCGACACGTATATGAGAGTGGCATCGATCTTCTCATCTAACTCTCTGCAAGCTGTCCAGATGCATCGGCAGCGCTCTGATGTTGACCTACTGGCTCACTCTCTAAAAGATAACCAAGAGTGTTAATGTTCACCAGTTAAGAATAGAGAAGGAGTACAGGCGTTTCAGCCTGCGGCCGCCATTATCACAGAGGTTATGTAACCTAATCTGCTGCCTTGAGATGAATCTAATGAATAAATATTATTCATTTAGTGGTTACTGTCGTGATGAATGTTTTTTTTCAAGAGTGTGAATGCTTCCATCGGAGTTCATTGCGTAACCCCATTACAAAGATTAAAGTCACAAGAGCACTTAACTGAGAGAATAATCTAAATCAAGAGTCTGTTTTTCCAGAAATGATCTCCTCTTTCATTAAAATGGAAACGGTATGCTTATCTCAGAGCTGCAGCGACTTCTGCTCTCATACGATTCTTTAAACAATCTTATCACGCACCATCTCTCTGCAAAGTGAGACGCTCTGCCGGCACGTGTATATAGATATTAGAGATGTTACAGAGCCAAGATTAGCACAGCCATTCGTTATTCACTCGTCAAATCCCTCACAGCTCCCTCTCGGTTTGCCCCTTTTATGGTCAAATCACCTTAAACTGTGTGTGTGTGTGTGTGTGTGTGTGTGTGTGTGTGTGTGTGTGTGTGTGTGTGTGTCTGTGTCTGTGTCTGTGTGTCTGTGTGTGTGTGTGTGTCTGTGTTCACGCGTCTGTCTATCTGCTAGATATGAGCCAGAGCCAGCTGGCCATCCCAGTCACTCTGAATGACGTCCCACCGCCCATCGCCGAGATGCTGAACGATGAGGAGTGCTGGGAGTTCAACATCCTGGAGCTGGAGGCGGCGACACACAAGAGGTAAGACGACGGTGGACACTGAAAAAGTGGAGAAAGACAAATGATTAGGTTCAGAGAGGGCGGTATATTGCTGGTTGTATAATACTCATTTTATTGAGTTGAGCACTTCAGCGGTTACTTAATTACACTTCTTTTACATCCTCAAAATTAGCAGGTGGTATCGCCCTACCTAGCCAGTCTTTATGCTAAGCTAAGCTAAGCTTCTACTGGCTGCTTCATATTTAACGTACAGACATGAGACGGGTATTGATCTTCTTATCAAACTCTTTGGCAAGAAATCAAATTGCACCCATCAGAAAGTCTACTTTTCTCATTTTTCGAAACCACAGCAAACCCACTTGATGATAATTAATGATGCAATTGATTCAGGCAGAGGATAAAGACATTCAACAATTATACATGTGCTAAAACCTATGAGGATGCAGAAAGAAGGGATAACAAAGATACCCGGATGAGGCAAAAAAAAAAGAGCAGGACACAGAAGTGGTGGGTGACGTCTTTTGTGCGGATCCTCTGCAGACCGCTGACTTACCTCGGGCTGAAGATCTTCGCGAGTTTCGGCGTGTGCGACTTCCTGAACTGCTCGGACGCCACGCTGCGCTCCTGGCTGCAGCTCATCGAGGCCAGCTACCACTCCTCCAACTCCTACCACAACTCCACGCATGCCGCGGACGTGCTGCACGCGACTGCCTACTTCCTCCGCAAAGAGAGAGTCAAGGTACCACCTGCACCACCTTATATATAAAATATATAATATTAGGTGTATTCATTTAAGGCTACATTTTATTAGCCATTTTAACTGAAACTCAAATCATACCAAGGCATATGGAATACAGTACAAAAGAGGCGTCGTCCTCATGTCACACAAATACAGTATGTTTGAATGTCGGCCAAGATGGTAAAGTTTTTGCAGGCTGCTGTTGATTTAGACATAAAAAAGAAAGAAAAAAATAATATTCCCGACAGGAATTCTGTGCTAATTCGCTATTGAACCTACTTTATTGACACTGTCATCCGAAACAGAGCTCTAAAAACCGGTCAACCTTTCTTAATGTCAGAGTATAAAAGGCGTCTCATGGTTTATGGTAATCCATCGTACAGCTTCATTTGTTAACAGTGACGGTGTTTGTGCAGTGCAGTAGTGACATCCCTCTGTGTCTCTGCTGTTTCATTCAGACCAGTCTGGACCAGCTGGATGAGGTGGCTGCTCTGATAGCGGCCACGGTGCACGACGTGGACCACCCGGGCAGGACCAACTCCTTCTTGTGTAACGCCGGGAGCGAACTGGCGATCCTCTACAACGACACGGCCGTGCTGGAGAGCCACCACGCCGCCCTCGCCTTCCAGCTCACTGTCCGGGACAGCAAGAGCAACATCTTCAAGAACACGGACAGGTCGGTGGTTGTGTCACATTGTCATCCTTGTATTCGTATGAGACGCGTCCAGATCTTTACTTTATCCTCTCCGCCCCTTCACCGCTGACAGGAATCAGTTTCGAACACTGCGACAGGCAATCATAGACATGGTGCTGGCTACAGAGATGACCAGACACTTTGAGCACGTCAGCAAGTTTGTCAACAGCATCAACAAGCCGATGGCTGCCATAGAGGAGACCAGCATGAGTGTAAGTGTGCTTAGAAAAGTCGTGTCGAAACAAAATCATAAAAAAGTCATAGTATAGCATGTTGACTAAAGTCCCGTATAGTGCAGATGCATGATGTGTTCCGTGTCTCTCCTACAGAGCGTGAACAGCGACTGTGAGGGTCAGGCCAACATCAGGAACTCTCCAGAGAACCGTCTGCTGATAAAGAGGATGTTGATCAAGTGTGCAGATGTGGCAAACCCCTGCAGACCGCTCGAGCTCTGCATCGAGTGGGCTGGACGGATCTCTGAGGAGTACTTTGCTCAGGTGTGGGAGAGCGGCACTAATGCGGCACAGTTTAATAGAAGGATGCATTTAAAAAAAGCTGAGAACATGAGGTGCATCTATAAAGGGAGGCAATTCCAGCATCTACCTTTTTGCATGGTCTCATTTATGGCCTCTCACATTCCTAGCTGCAGGTTCTGCTGGAGTGTGCGAGTGCTTCATTTGTGATCTCTTATGTGTTCGCCCTGCAGACGGATGAGGAGAAGAGACAAGGGCTGCCGGTGGTGATGCCGGTGTTTGACAGGAACACCTGCAGCGTTCCCAAATCTCAGATCTCCTTCATAGACTATTTCATCACTGACATGTTTGACGCCTGGGATGGTAAGACTATGTCTTCTTCTGTGCGTGTGGAGGCTCGGACTGTATTTCTGTCTTTTCCCCACTTCAATTCCAAGTAGGCTAGATAGTTCCTAAAGTAGAGCCCTGTATATAGATTCACTATGGAGCCTGATTGTGTGGCCACAAGTCATTAGTTTGAGTCACACACTTCACAAGCTTAAATGTTTAAAGGACTTAAGTACGTAAAATAATTGATCCTCACCTGCTTTTTACTCTGGTTGTTTGTCTGGTCTTGAGTCCACTTATGATTAACATTGTTTGCACTTTTCTTTGTTGAAAATGTAAAACGTTGGACGTGTAAACAGCTGTGGGTGTGCTAAAACTTGACTTTGATTATCGTCTCAAGCAGGTTTTTTCTGTGGTTAGTGAATTTACGTAGCTCCTCCAAAGTTAGGTGGAGAGGTGGAGCATGAAAGTTCATTCTGGACTTTGAAAAATGAAATAAATCTGGAGTTGTAAATTCCACTTGCAAGCTCTTTTGGGTGCTTTCAGCTCAAGTAAAAGCTACTAAATAAGACCTCTTGTTCCAGCCTGGTACGGTTCTGATTTGTTCAGCTATTCAAAAGAAAATCAATGAAACAAATGGACTACCAGGATGAAACAGAACCTCATACATTGAGTTCCTTACCCCTGCCCTCCTTCACTTCCCCCCGGCGATTTCTTAATTTCTCTCGGCAGATTGCAAGGATAGCAAATCACAGGAAAAGGGAGCGCACGGTGCTTATCTGCTCCCCATTCCCACTGAATTTCCCTTTTAGTTTAGTCTCCCCAAGAGGGAAGCTTGTTTACTGTCAACGCAGCTCTGATGTCACGGAAAGATTCCAAATGCCAGCGGGACGGAGAGAGAAACAGCGGGGGGGGGGGGGGTTGGGAAAAAGTAGTAGAGGGGATGGGGGTTCACGATCACTCGGTTAATGGAGAGGAAGAGCAGTCGAGCTGAATTTCTAGCTCCACATAAACACACGCATGCAGCGGCCGCTTTCGATTCACCGGGGTCACGGTTAGTTCCAGAGAGGCATTGTGGGTCATCAACGAGCCGGAAACGAGGTCGTAAACAACAAAACACTACGGGGAGAAACGCAGACAGACCGATTCACCCCATGAGTCCTTTTAATGTGGGAGAAAACATCGCAGAGTGTACATAACATTAACCCCTGTACATGAACCAACCACACACACACACACACACACATCTTCCTAACGGCTCGTGTGGAATGAAAACAGGAAGTGTCTGGTGGCAGGTGTTGGCGTGTCAGCTTGTGTTTATGTCTGAAGCTTTAAAGCAGAGTTGCCCTTGTTTTTGTGTTCAAATGTGTTGCACTGAGAGAGTTAATTGGTGGCTGTAATTGTCCCTGCGGTTCATGAAGAGACCCCCTTCATGGTGTGACGTAAGAGATGCTGGTCAAACATGCATGTGTGCAGAGAAGGTTCAGCAGAGATTAGTGTGAGGCTTCAGACGCCTGTTACTCAAATCAAGAGGTTTCCTAAGTTACAATCATTTTGGTACAAACGTGGAGAGCTGAGAGGATTAGTCCATGGAAGAAAATGAAACGGGAACCATTGCTAATACTTTAAGTTATGTTTTTTTTGCAAACATAGTTGCAGCTTCTCAGTTTGATTATTGAAATAATTTGGGCTTTTGGACTGTTTGTTTTACATTTCAGAAACATAAACTTTATCGATTTAAATGGGCAATTTAAAATGTAGTAAAAGATAGACTACTCTATAAGCAGCAAATCTACATTTTACAGTAAAAGAAAGTATTAAACATGAATTCTAAAGAAGTAAAACTCTACTTTAGCAGAACTTTAAACACATTTTTGAAAGAACAAGGGCTTTACGAAGAGGAGGAATTATTACAGCACATGTGGTCGTGTTATTATCAGATCTGTGCCCATGTTTGTTTGTTTGTTTGCTCTTCAACCCACCTGAACTTCTCTGTGCCCCCCCCCCCCCCTCAGCCTTCGCCAGCCTGCCTGGTCTCATGGAACACCTGTCGGAGAACTACAAGTACTGGAAGGGCTTGGACGAGATGAAGTGCAAGAGCCTGCGTCCTCCACCTCCTTCTTGACCTCCTCCTCCTCGCCTCCTTCACTCTGAGCAGGGTGGGACAGCGAATGCAGCCCAGGAACAATTAGTCTCTTCAGCGGTGGTTCGACTGAAGAGACTGATCGCTGTCGAGCAGACATCACTGACCGACGACGCGCTGAGACGCCGTTTTTGGATTCTCAAATCGCAGCCTCTTTTCTTGCGTGGTTCTCGGCGGAGGCGGCGTTCTGCCAATCGGAGAACAGGTTGTCGTTTGAGGGGCCCCCGTGGACTCCTTGGCCCCGCGCTGAGTGACACCTCCGTGAAGCTGTGAGGACCTCGCGGATCACCTGACAATCTGTACCATACAGTGTAACACACCACAAACCTGCACTTTACCTAATCAAGACATTTTCATTCCCAGCATCCTCTTGCTGTTTTTAGTTTTTTAGTTTTTGCTTTTCACAGTTTTTAATCTTCGTCAAAAAAAAATCTTTTCACTCCACGTCTGGTGAATGAGACGGTGACCAAAGCTAGAGGCACTCATGCGTGTTGCTCAGCTAGAATAACTCATTCATTACGAGCTGTGATAGGATCCGCAGTATGAGGGACACTTTGACTTGTGCCTCCCTGTCGGCCGGAGAACCTGCCGGAAAAAGATTTAAGAATCGGGAGCTCTAGAGACCGTTAGCCGTGGTCCAATCAGACGGAGAGAACCGGCCACGCACACAGGGTTTAACGTCCAGCCTCGTTTACAGAGCGGACGTCTGGATGCTGGATCTAAAGATCATGTAGCTACGTGACGGCATCGTTGTCCTTTCTTTAACATCTCTGTCAGAACAGAATTGCACTGTGTCACCGGGTTCATCTGCGATGCACTCACCAAGTAATATCAGAATGTCAGATGTTACACACACACACACACACACACACACACACACACACACACACACACACATAGCTTTGTGACACTAACTGTAGACGTTTGCACCCAAATGAGAGGAAGAAACGAGTATAAGCTCTTTGTTCGTGGAGCTGCACTGACTGTTGCACGGTGCACACGTCCTGCAGAGGCCCACGCAGCGCTAACGTCAAAGTAGCGAGCAGCCGTGTTGGACCTCACAGGGACCTGTTTGGACCCAGCTTGTAAAATTAAAAAAAATTTAAAAAAACAGCAGCTTCTAACACTAATCAGCTCCGGGTACTCGCATGGTTTTTGTTCGACCGATTTACTGTTTCTCAAAAAACCTGCAACTGCAGTTTCACCTCGCAGTCATTCGCCTCTGTTTTGGGGGGGAAGCCCAGTCCTGCACGTGATGTTCAGATTTTTTGGATTCATGAGAAATGAGACAAAAGGCCTTCAGGTCATGAGGTCTGCGTGATGCGTCTGCCCTCTGGTGGCTACGTGAGGGCGCTGCAGTAGTGCTACATCAGGTCAGTTATTGCCCCGCTGTGACTGGGAATAGAGATTACAATGATTCGGCTTTAATATCTGAGGGTTGGACCAGTATTACCTCTTAGTTCACGCATCTTTCAGAGCACTTTTATTCCATTTGAACACATGAAGGCTCAAGAGAAAGTATTGGAAAGCACTATTGTTTGCAGCACAGTGAAACCTTTATTATTTTATAAAGAAAATTGGTTTAAATCTACATATAACCTTAAACTATCTGAGCTGCTTTGGTAGAATTGTGAGAAGTCATTATTAAAGTTACCGGCTCTAGTCCCGAGATGTTTCCTCCAGGAAACGCACATTACAGAACATGAACCAAAGGCACGGAGCGCTCTATACTGGTGCCTTATTCTTTGGTCATCTTTACGCAAACAGAAGTATTTTGGGTTGAAATAGTTCCTCTCCTCTAAAGAAAAGCCATACATGTTTTAGATATTTCAAATCTATATAAATGACCTCGGACATTGTTGCTTTATGGTCTGCGCTGCAGCTTTGAGTCGACTCGGGGAGTCGGCGTTAATAGTTCTGTCACGACATTTGATCTGTTCTGTTTTGTCTTTAAACTAAATTTTACTGGTTTTAATTGCGAGGAAGCTGAATCAGGGGAAGTTGGATCAGATGTGAGTTCCACTATTGGTTTATCAGTAGTTCACTTTAGAAGAGACAGAGCTGGTCGCGTCCACGTTCAACGTATTCATAACGATATGAAGTAATTTAATTGATGACCAAGGTCTTAATCAACGCCTTAATCGTGTCATGTCTCAGTGTTTAGCTCTGCTATTGTTGCAATACACTGTAAAAGAAAACAACTACCTGCTGTTCTTGTAAATACTCACCAAATGTATCATTTTTTGCATTTTAAATAATTTGCTTTGTTTGTTTGATTCCCAAAATGTATACATATTTTTTTTACAGTGACTTGACAGTGTGGCTCCGCCCCTCACCGCTCGTGAGGAGAACATTTTTGCTAGTCGGTATCGAAGATTGAATGATTTCAGATTCACGCGCCTTTTCTTCCCGCGAGATGACGGCCGGTCCACTGAGGCAGAACCAGACTGTAGAACTGCTCGTTACGTAATAAGCCTTCATCACTTAGTGATCCCCTCTTCCTCTCTGACACTGGCTGTGTGCCAACCCTGCGTTGTTTTATAAAACGGAACAATAATCAGTGTTCTATACGGTTCAAATTATTTTTCAAAGAACAAACACAATCATGAAGTGTTATGTGTGTCTTGAGCGATTTTACTGCCACATGAACAGTAGTGTAAAAAGCTTTCCATCAAGTGTTTGCAGAGTTTCCGGTAAACGATGTCTCATTTTAATGTTCGTCAAACGCAGACATGTATCGTGAGAGACGATTAAAGCGCTCTTTACATTTTGAAGTTGTTCCCTTGAATGGCAGCGAATAAGTTCAAGGAGTAGTTTGACATTTTGGGATATACAAAAAAAAAAAAAGTAGTTTCAGAAGATCAACAGCTGTCATGTGTGTCCGGTAAATATGAGACTACGAGCAGGACGTGGATAACAGGCGGGGCTCTGTCCCTCGTTTAGAAACGTCCTCCAGACCCTCTGAAGCTCACCAAGTGAAACTTTATGTTCTGTTCAACCGGAAGCATGAAGACCACAGACGGAGGGTCGGGCTGCACCGTCATCACCCACACAAAGTAAATCATTAGTTTGAATAAAGTGATTCATTGTGTTAAATGAGTTTGTCTTTTATCCAATAAACTTTAATGAATAGAACTCGTCACTGCTGCCTCCCTCTGTGTGCAGAAAGCAGGAACCGTTTCTGAAAGGCTAAACAAACAAATATGGATTGAAGCAGACTATTCCATCTTTTTGGAAATGATTACATCTCTTTATTTATTTTTAAATCAATTTTGACTTTACAACACTCTGGAGTTACTGGAAATGTTTTGAGTCATAAATCACTCTACCCAGCCACCGCTGGAATCTGATTCTATAAATAATATACTAATAATATTAGTGCATCTTGATCTTTATCTGCAACTGAGGAGAAGTACTGGGTTTAAACCAAATTAATAGAAATGCAAAAAAAAAGAAGAAGCTGTGCAGCATTTGAATGTCAGAGTTATTAATGAAGCTTTGAACTATGAGTTTTAATGTGATGGTAGCTAGCCGTTTCCCAATGTTTCCAGTCTCTATGCTAAGCTAAGCTAACCGGTGAACGAGCATTATTTCCCTAAACGAGGACTGCAGGTCCTCAGACAGCAGCAGCCAATAACAGGGAACGTCCTGTAGGAGACGTCTGACTTCACACAAAATCAAAATATTACAACAATTTGTTTTCATGTGAGGTATTTCCTCATTTATTTATTTCTTTAATTTAAGTTAAATACTTTCGGTAATAAGGCAAACAACAACCATCACATTAGCGTTAAAAGCAACACAAAAACAATCATTACAGTAACTTAAAGTGATTTGAGACCAGCTTGTTTATAGGGTCAACGTCAGAGTCCTCCATTCTCCTCCAGCTTCTGGAACAGCGCCAGGCTGCGGAGGTGGGACTGCCTCTCTCCGTTCTTCCACAGAATCAGCAGGTGGTCCGTGGAGCAGGTGACCAAACCGTTCTCCCTGAAGCTCGCAAACATCTGCCACAAGCGGCAAAAAAAAAAAAAAAGAGGAAGAAAAGAAATGGATTGTTAAAGCGCTATCGTGACACCGTTTTTTTAAGTGGAACATAAGATCAGACTTCAGAAATCATACCTGGACTGCCCCCGAGTGGCCGATCAGATCGCCCGTCAGCTCCAGCGTCCGGATGTTTGGGACGTCCGACATCTTCTTCAACGGAACACCGGTCTGTTTGTTGGACCGGCCGAAAGACCACATTCCAAAGAACCCTGATGGGATGAACAAAGTCTCATATTCAGAAAAATGTATTAAAAAAGACAAACAGTACAGCTGATCTGGTGCGTAATGCGTTTGTTACCTATATGGTCACTGCATAAACAAAATGCTACATTTTTCTGTATATTCAGGGTCGGCTAAGAACAGCAGTTACACATCATTAGAGGAGAAAATCCTCTAATGTGTTTGAATGTGTTCTTCGCCTTCTTTGTCCAAGATTCTCTCTTTTAGCTCCGTGTTTGGTCTCCACCACCTCCTGAGGGACATCTCTGTCTCTCTATAGCCGTACAGTAGAGTGGTTTTTTTATTCATCTTTTCCTCTGAAAACAACTTCCTGCTGCAGTCAAACACTTCCACATGAGCAGTGAGAGGGAACCAAAACAGTAAAGTTGTGGGCTGAAACCCAAACAGAGTAGAACTACATTAAAGTAAATCCGTAACGAAGCTTCTACAATGCCACAATTATGGGAAATACACCAAGGAGACGCAAGTCATTGATTCCTGGAGACATTAACAAACAAACCATGGATAAAGTGATTAGCAAGTGATGCAGCCTCTCCAGCCAAGATCTATTCAGAGTCACTCCAGCTCTGCACCGACTGCAGAGAGCGAGACCATCAAAGACGGCATGACCTCACAGGACACACACACACACACACACTCGGCTTCAGACCGCCCCACTTAAGCAGAACACACAGCCTCTCTGAGTGCTGGTGCAGTACTCTCTCCTTTGATATACACAACACCACATCTGGACTGCATCGCCGCATCTCCACCCGCACATCGAGACAATCGCACAAGAGTTGAGTGCTGGCAATTTTCTGTCAGTCTTTGAACAAATCCACAGGAGGAGATGGGACGACGGCCTACTTCTTCTGCAAATGTGAACTACTTACCATCCTATCAGCAGTGTTACATGTTAAAGTGTGTGTCCTGTTGTGTGTGTGTGTGTGTGTGTGTGTGTGTGTGTGTGTGTGTGTGTGTGTGTGTGTGTGTGTGTGTGTGTGTGTGTGTGTGTGTCACCTGGAGAGGCTGGTTCACCAGGTAAAGGCAGGTCTTGGATCTCCCACATCCTCACACTGCCGTCCTCAGAGCAGGACATCAGCTCGCTGAAACAGAGACAATGGTCCCACGTTCACAGCTGGCAGAAACATCTGTCTCAGGTGGGAGGGCACCCATTGAGATCTGATCGTTTAGACCATATTCAGAGGTGGTCTGGTCCTCATATGTCCACATTATTGGACCTTGGACCATTTGGTAGAGTGGAGTCTGTATTGTTTTAATTTCTTCAGTTGCATTACTTCTCCACTAGGTGGAGCTACAGCTCTGTAGCTCTGTATTTTGCCCTTTTATGTATTTTTAAACACTAGTATTTTCAAAGGATTTCTCTCAAAAGATTTTACTAATAAATATTAATCAATTACTATCTGATTAGGCTAGTTGTTTCCTTTTTTATAATGATTGTAAAGATGATTTCATATCCTTTCATGTACTTTTACCTCAGTTTTATATCTATGCCGTAGTTTATATCCTTACACGTCATTTAAAAACAGTCCCACCTTCTGTGTATTCATATTGTCAATCAATCCTTTGCAGCAGACATAAGTTAGTTGTATCCCTGATATGGTGCTGAGCTGCATCTTTATAGATATCACAACTCAAATCAAATACACAAACATTGCTTCAATGTTTGAAAGAGGCATTAAAGATTGTTTCTTAGACCACGAGGAACCATTAAAACCGTTCCCTTAAGGAATCCAAACATGTGAAGTGGACTTCCTCCTTTTTAAGTGTTGTTTTTAGTTTCTATTAAAGAAGGAGGGCAGTGGAAAGTAAAAAAAAAAACACACGTATGCTACACAAACATATGCTTATTCTTTAGTCTTTCTTTTGTCCATTACTGAAACATTTTACATGTTTGATACTTGTCGTCTAGTATTCTGATAAAAGGGGAAACATCTAAATCTTTAATGCATCCATGGAGAAAATGATTCATATTCATCAAATAATCATCCGAAGAGAACATGAACTATCTTTGAATCATACTGTTTGGACAGGACCTGACCCCTCACCTGTCAGACAGCAGCATGGTGTGTAAGACATTAGAGTCATGGGCAACCTTCCTGTAGGCCACCACCGTCTTGGTCAGAATGCTGTACACATACAGGCCGCTGCCCACAGCTGCAAGGATGTGCTGTGAAATAAAACACAAACATTACATTTTCAAAACAAACTGTTTTGAATGACACGCAACATGCGCTCGTGCCGTCGTCCTCACCCTCCCGTTGGTGGTCAGATGCTGAATCGACATCTCGCTGGGTTTGGGAGCGGCCAGTCGTATTTCGGCCTGAGTGCAGGCCTGAGACTCCTCCCACAGGATGTGCTCGTAGCCCAGGATGTTCCAATCAATCGCATCCCATAAGATCAACTCGCCCGCATGGGAGCCGCTGGCGAAGAGCCCGTCTGAGGAAGACGTGGAACTTAAGTCAAGTTATATATAGTTAAAAACTGAATGCAGTCGGAGTTTCCTGACAGACTGACCATTGACGTTGATCAGAGCACGAATCCTGTCCTGGTGGTCGGACAGACGGCGGATCTCTGCGACTGACATGGAGGAATCAGTGGAGACCGTCAGCCTGTAGATCACTGCAGAGGAGAGAAAATAATAGTCAACGTTCTTTAAAAGGTGCTATGTGGAGAAAATCTGTTAAAATCGTTAAAACCGGTGGCCGTTAAGTGAACTGCAGTTAGCCTCCTGTTGTAGGCGCTAGAGAGCATCCAAAACAGTGACATGACATAACATTACAATCATTTGGACCTTTGGCTCCAGGATACTAACTAGCTTATTATTAGCTAACGTAATGAAGCGACCGCTGTCAGATCTTTGCCACGTAGCTATTTCACAGCTAGCTGGCTAAACTTAGCTTGGTTAGTCAGTTAGCTTGTTGGGCGCCCCTTTCGTTTTTTTTGGTTAGTAGAAAGAAATCCTAATTACACACGTTTACTTTGCACCGTTGGCTAAAATTAACACAATAAATAAATTAGTATCCTGAATCGTGTTAGCTGGTGAAGTAATTTGGTAAGCTCGCAAGCTAGCCTATCCACTCAGATAGCCTTTTGCTAGCGCTAACGTAGCGAGCATTATTTAAGAAAACAATAATAAAAAAAAAACTGAAGGAGCATCTTAGACCAGACACTTTTTTCTTAATGCAATGAGCTTATTGGTTGATTTTAATAACTTGAATGTACTTGAAGTACACTGTGCAGCTGTATTATCTAGGAAAATAGAAGTATCAGATCAGGACTCGATAAATGACTCGGATCAGGGTCAAAAAAACTTGTCAGGACAACCCTAGTACAAAGCGATTAATACGTAAATTGCTACGTATAATATGTTTAAAGCCACGTCGCTTTCATCTATTTACACATATTGAGCATCAATCCTGTCTCTTACCAATCTCTTTATCCACAGCAGCTGCTATGCAGTTCTTGGGCAGCTCTATCAAAGCAGTTATTCCTGCAAAAATGCCAAAAACAGAGTGACAGAATTAATCAGTTTGTGTGCAAACCGGTGGTGAGAACAGTTGGTGCAACAGTCGGCGCACGAAAAGGTTTTATTGTGACAGTTGTTTCCCCTCACCGGTGTCGCTGTGGTTCTGTGTTTGACACTGCAGCTGAAAGTCTTTGTTCCACACACACAGCTCTTCACCGCCGGAGACCCACACACACAGCCGCTCCAGCACCAGCAAGCACTGAGGGAGTATAACACACACACACACACACACACACTCAATATCAGCGAAGAAAATAAACCAAATACAATTAGCCTTAGGATGCTGTAATTAACCTTAATGTCAGATCAAGAGGAGGCAATTACCATTTTTATCTGAAATCATAAATGGCAGTACAACCTTTGTGTCAAACATTTTAATTAGTATATTATACATCATACCAATACAAACTTGTGAAGGACCAAGCCGCGCTGGAAACGTTCTATATATGCATGGCCCATTCGCGCAGATAGACGAAAAGAAATGTGTTCGCATGACGCATTTCAGACATGTTCATGTCAGGGAACGCTACGTAATACAGAAACTGCACAAAGCAGAAGTGTCGACAAAAGCAAAAGGAAAACAGTTTTCTCAAGTGGTTGACCACAACAATTACCTTTACAGAAGACTGAAGGTCTGAAATGGTCTGAACCCTGTTGCCTGTATCAGGGTCCCAGAGCTGACGAGTCGGGTTAAGTTCAACACGACAATAACATGTGAATGAGTTCAGTGTGCGTTTGAATGTGGGGGCGTTTGCTCCGTCTTTGGGTCTGAGGATACACTGAGGCTTCGGTCTGACGAGGCCGTGATGAGCGAGGTGTGCGGTGTGGCTCCACTACTACAGGTGAAGGTGGTTATGGCTGTTATTTGCTGGGAGTGGCCCCTCAGCTCCTGCAGCCTCTCCCCGGTCTAACAGCCAGAAAAAAAAAAAAGCAATTAGCACCACTGTGTTGTGTACAATTTCACAATGCACTGCAATAATCAACCTGCGGCATATTACCTCAACATTCCACACCAACACGAGGCCGTCATCGCCTGCTGAGGCACACCTGGAAAAACAGAAGATGAGTCGTTTCTCGCAAGTGAGACTCGTACGTGACAGAAATACTTCAGTGCACTTGGCAGGCCCTCGTGTTACACGCAGTCAAACACGCCGAGTTATTCTCCGTCTGTGTGAGGAATCATTTCCCGCAAGTCCATCTCCTCCAGAGAAATCTTAACAAAACATCTGTCCTGGGGCTTTCCACTCTCACTTGCCCTCTGACCCTCCGCCATCCACACTACCTGTTCCCAAAATCAACAGACAGGATGACCGGATAAAAAAAAAAAAAGAGAGAGAGAGAGAGTGAGAGAGATATAAAACGAGAAAGAGAGAGGAACCGGGGAGGATACATTTTCGGACTTCAAAAAGCAATCTGGAGAGAATTTTCTGCCCTTTGCCCCCCGACTGTGGACCTGTGTGCGGAGAGGACGAGACCCAGAGGACGGGGTTATTACTGGAGGAGACCAGGCGTGAAGCAACCCCCACCTCCTGACTCTCTCTCTCTCTCTCACACACACACACACACACACACACACACACACACACACACTTAGTTCTGTTATAAATCGCAATCTGACCACTTATGCAGAGCCACTCTACCATGCCAGTGTGCAGCATGCTTCCACAAAGCAGCGCAGGGAAGAGAAGCAGGTGCAAAACCGTTATACGTGTGCGTGCATGTGTGTGCACGCACAGCATTAAAGGGCTTTGGTTATACTGTACTGTGCACACACACGATCACATAGTGGTGATGATTGGGCTCTTGTCATGCTCTGTAAGTTTTCTGTAGGTGAGGATCTCCTGTCAATCACAGAGGGATAGAGGCCAGCCAAGGGTAGAGAGGAGAGGAGTTAGAGGGGGGGGGGGGGGGGGGGGGGGGGGGGGGGGGTTGAGGTCTGCTTACCTGAAGTCATCAATCTGCACCAGAAATCGAACAATGTCAAAATGTCCTTTCAGCACCTGCAGCTCAGTGAACCAGTTTTTGGGCTGTTCCTCTCCGATGCACAACACGGAGCTTTTCTGCAGACATAAGAGGGAAAGTAGTGAGACAAACAAGCTGAGGTGCAGAGGTTGACAGTGGACTCAGAGAGAGAGAACAGAGCAGACGGTGGTGCAAAGTACATTTACTCAAGTATTGCGCTGCTACAATTTCAAGGGACTTGATCTTTATTTAAGTATATCCATTTTCCGCTATTTTATACTCGTACCGCACTAAATTTCAGAGGGAATTATTGTACTTTTTACTGTACTTCACTTATATGAAAAAAACAATACAAGCGTATTCAATTCATACGTGCTTCAGACGTCGATGAGGTTTTAACAGTTTCACTGAAGAGTCATTTCCCCTCTAAACTTCTCAAATGACTGGATTTTGGAGGAGCACAGAGGTATATTATCCAATATTTCACACAAAGAAACAAAGTCTGAGGAATTATAAGCAATTCGTGTATCAGAACTTTATTTGTTCCTACGATATTAATCATCTCACGACTCCTCAGATTGATCTTGTATATAAAGCTGTTAAAATTGTCTCCAACTCCCAAAAAAAATGACTACAAACAACGAACACGATTAACTAAGTTCACTAAACCAGCGGACAATAATCATGACATTTAAAAAAAAGTTACGACACAAAAAATGAGACATAATGGAGAACGCATTAGACAGCATGCATTAATGTGATGACAATTAAAATGTTCAGAATAAAACGAGTTCTTTATTAAAAAGTACTTTGGCATCCCAGACCAGAGTACTTGTATTATTGTACAAGTACTTTAACAAAAGGAAGATGGAGACGATCAACCTGCCTGATATTATGAGAATTTACATCAGAATTATATTCAAAGAAGTTGCTGAAAGATAAAAGGAGGTAAATATATTAATTTATTAAACCTACAAATCTGATGATTATTCATATGAAAGAAAGTCATGTTGAGCCTCTCACTGTATGAAGACATTTCAAGTAAAATTACAAGTAAAAGTCCTGCATAAATACTATCTGCAAAGTTTAATTTAAGTACCAAAGTAAAAGTACTTACTATGCAACAATGTTACCAGCATTTTAATAATGTAGCCATCTGCAGTCAAGCTACTCTTACACATTTCATAATAATGTTGTTGTAATAAAGTAACATCAAATTGAAATTCTCGAGTAAAGCACAAGTAACGATACTTGAGTAAAAGTACTTAGTTACTTTCCACCACCTGTCGCCAATCTTACAAAGCTTTTCTTTTGCAGTAATAATATAGATTTGAGACATGCCCAACTTATCTTACAACACATAGAAGAGAGATAAATAATGGAACAATATAGTTAACAAACGAGACACGTGGATAAAACAGCTAGCATACGTTAAAACATTAGCTTCAGGTAACGTTAGCCGTCGTTACATCGTACCTCCACTGAACCCTGAGCTTCTCGACCGCCAAGAATCCACCGAAGCATCGTTTATTATCGGTTAACGTGAGACGATGTAAGCGATGTGAAGCCACGTCGTCCTGTTGAGCGGAGGATGTCCCCAAAAATTGTAACGTTAGTGCAGCAGTACGTGAGCTAGCTTCATGTTTCTGCTATCACTACCACAACAACTCATTCATGTGACTCGAAACTACGGAAGCCTTGGTTGGACAAAACTCATTCAGGCCGTTTAACATTTGGACTGCTGTACCATAACATTTTATTTATAGATATTTATTTATCCTGTTTAGATACAACACCAGACTTGCTTTAACATATATTTATTTTAAATACAATACAATACATTTAAAAAAATACTTTTTTGACTGATAATATTTTTTTCCACAAAAAAGTAAAATAGCCTCATCAGAAAATCAATATAAAATCAGTCAATAAAAAGTAAAACGTGTAAAAAAAAATGTTTTATCAGTATAATTAAGCAAACTCAAAAGCGCAATAAAAAAGTCAAATAAAAAGTTAAAATCTTCTTTTTACAAATCTTTAACACAGAGCTGGGAACAAATAATAATAATTAATTTGAAAAGACAAAAAAAGATAAACTGAACTGTCATTTTATTTAAGTGTTTATAAGTTAATTCAGTCATTGAACTCAGTGCACTGTCCATCTCAATCGTACTACAAGATACGACTTGAGGAAATGAAGAAGCGTCTTGGAATTTAGCCTAATTTTGGGGGAAACCATCAAAATGGTAGAAAAAGTAGCTAAAATGATTACAACACACCCAAAAGCCCATTCTCTGTCTAGAGCACGGAAGGATTCAAGTTTCTACTTCATACTTGTGAAAATTGCATAATAATTGAACCACAATTGGCTTCCAAACTAGTTATGAAAATGCTGCAGAGCACAGATAAACTCTTTAGCGGATGAGCGTGAAACGTGTCTTCTAAACATTCTTCATTCTGCTCAGAGAAACGTCCAAGAGAAGTAACATTTCTGGGTGTCATTCTCCGTTAAACAACTAGATGGCAGTGTGTAACAATCCCATGAGAGCAGAGCAAGGTTCAACCCTCCTGTAGACAGAAAAAAAGAGTATTTTTTGCTAAATGTCTCCCCTTTCATTTATCTAAATTATATGTCTAATTCCTGAAAGACTAAATCAAATCATTTGATTCTCATGTATGGTTTCAAAACACTCTCTTCCTACAGTTGTTCGTACTTCCCCTTTCTTTCTCTCCTCCATCCCGTGACTTCTGCATTAATGTTGACCTGCTCTCCCCCCCATATCTTCCTCCTCCTCCTCCTCCTCCTCTCGGTGTCTCCCCTGTTAACACACACACACACACACACACACACACAGTCACACACATCACCCCTAGCTGTGTCTACTCCTGCTCCCACGATTGAGACGACGCGCAGTGTGTAGGGCCTGTGACCTTCATGGTGGCTCAGATCTGCGGCTGGCACTGATTTCTGATTTAGTGTCGATCCGCCGCGCTTGTCAGGGGCTGCGAGGTGCTTTCCATGCGGTAATAGAAAAGCTCAAGGGCAGCTAGAGAAAGGAGGAGGGGATTGGTTTGAGGTGGAGTGAATGGGGGGTTTTTTTTAGATTTGGGGATGGTGTGATGCTCTGTTTGTTTAACTGTCTGTCAGACATCTGAATGAAGAGGTCAAATATGTAGACTCCAGAGATGTGAATCAGTGTATAATTAATGCAAAAGATGAGAAAGAATGTGATCCAGGCTGTACTTAAAGTCACGATGATGCTTTTAGCTGAATGCTAATGTCGGCATGATAACATGCTCATACAAAAGATGGCTAACATGCTGATTTTAAGCTTGTTTACCATGTTCAACATCTAAGTTTAGCGTATTATCGTCCTAATATTTACTATTTAGCACTAAGCACAAAGTAACGATGAATATTATTAGTGTTGCAGGTAATTATGCACCAGTCCATCCAATAGATGTTGAGATATTCACAGAATAAGTGAAGAATATGACCTGCTGGTGGCGCTAGAGGAAAAGTCAGGAAATCACCAAAGAGATTAGGATTCATCCTCTGGGGACAATGCATGTCTGCACAAAACTTCATGAAAATTCCTCCAATACTTATTGAGACCAATCGACCAATAAACCAACTTCGTCGTCCAACTCAGACTCTAAACAAAGTCATTAAGGTCCATCATCTGGTAACCATGAATATCTGTACAAAAGTATGCACCAGTCCATCCAATAGATGTTGAGATATTTCACAGAATAAGTGAAGAATATGATCAGTTGGTGGCGCTAGAGGAAAAGTCAGGAAATCACCAAAGTCATTGGGATTTATCCTCTGGGGACAGTGAATGTTTGCACCAAAATTCATTGTAATCCATCCAACAGTTGTTGAATTATTCAGGTCCAAACTGAACAACTGACCCACTAAAAGGCAAACATTGCCACGAGCATGGCTTTAAAAAATGGTGGTGGGAAAAGTAAAATGTAAACACATCATAGGGTGAAGATGAGAGAAAAGATAAACACCAGGTGAGCACAGACAGGAAGGCATTCAGGAGTTCACTGGGAACAAATGGGAGGGAAAAGTAAGTGGATCTTGAGTGCAGCGGCTCGGCCCGGTGCAGACGAGGTGTCAAATATGACCAATGGCAGGAATCAGCTAAGAGGTGAAGTCATGATGCGATGGCCACCAAAACATTCCAAGCACTAAAGACCAGAAAAAATGTCTGCCTGCTCCCTCTTCCCTCCTGATATCCCCCGTTCTCCACACTGTAAGGAAAACAAATGGTTATTATGATGGAAAAGGAATTAAGCTGTAATTTAACAACGGGCCAACAACATTATTCGATAACGGGCTTCCCTCCCTCCCTCGCTGTTCGGAGGGGTCGTGTAGAAGAGAGTCTCATACTTGACCAACACACTTCACTGTCCCTCTTCATCAGGCTTTCACTGTGTCCTGCTTTACCTAGCAGGCGTCATGGCTCACGAGAGATCTGCACTCAGACCTCAACACGCAGGGAAGCATCAGAACTCCACAGTTTAATAATTAATGTTTCTGTTTTTTACCAATATACCCAATATTTCCCTATCCTAAGCTTATTAATTCCACAAAAGAAATCACAAATATAATGAGGTTTTTTTTCTTCTCAGGTCTAAAAGGAAATTCTGAAGCATCTGGGCATTGTAGTTTTTAGCAAAAATCACTCAAACTGGAGTAAAGACAGCATTTGTTGGGGACTATATTCTGCCGTGGATTGACACACATTTTATGTATTAGTGAGTATTTAGGACATTGTATGTATGGATGTATGTGTTTTGACGGCACAGATAATCTATGCGTTCCATTACCAATACTACCATACTACTTAGTATGCCAGAGATTCAGTACGTCCCAATACATATAGTACGTCAAATGCAGTAAACCCAAAAAGTAGCAGTCGCAGCATGCTTTCCTGACCCGCAATCATTTGTGAAGCAGATATATCAGCTAAAAGGAGTTTAAGGTGCAATGTTATGAGGAAGTAGTGTGTACCAATTGTATGCATTACAGTACGTACCTAAAGAAAACCATTTGGAACTCATGGAAACATTCTGGGGAAAGGTGGACGTGCATTTTCGGATTGTTTGGTTGTCTAAATGTAGTGAAAATCATTTTGTACGCCGGCCAATCCACCCTGATCCTGAATGTGGGAAAGAGGCTGTTCTGACAAGCCTTTTGTTTCAAGCATACTCACACATGAAAACGTGGTTTGTCCTTTCTGGGCCACTGTAGAAACATGGCGGCCAGCTCCATGAAGAGGACCTGCTCCATATGTAGATATAAAAGGCTCATTCTGATCTCACGACAGCACAAAGAAAACATAATTAATAACATTAAATTTCACTTCTGCCAATATTTAGCCATGTCGTTTGATTTTATCCACTTTATTTGTAAGTTTTGAAACATCTGAGACGTTTGTAGGTTGATTGATTTTTTGTTCTTTCATTTTTTTTTTCTTGTTTGTTCCTGTTTAGTAGAAAGTAGTTCCAGTAAAAACAGTGTCTGACCCTTTAAACCTGCATGGTGCCATAAGACCTAATTAAAACAAAGTCCATGTGGATCTGATTGGAATATATATGACACATAATCCAGAGGGTGATGGTCTGAAGATGACCAGAGAAGATGCCTGAGCGTATTCAAGCTTGTCACTTTGATTTGTCACATGCGTATGACTGTAATTGCTGTGTTTCAGTCATCATAGGTTAATTATCAGCCTTGACCTATTACACACACACACACACACACACACACACACACACACATGCAGACACACGCTTTAGACGTGTGGATGGAAGGATCGCTTTAGTACAACCCTAAAAAAAAAGAAAGTTAGAAGACCCACAAGCTCAGTAATGTAAAGCTGCCACTTCTCTTCTCACTCTGTATCATCTTCCTCGCTGTCTAACTGATCATCGCTGCCTGTCTCTCACCCCTTCCTCCCATCCCTCCCTCCCTCCCTCCCTCCTTCATCTGGTGACCCGCTAATGTTCTGTTCATTTTCTCTTATGAATAGATAATGGGCAAAAATCAAATCTCTTCATTTGCATGTAATACAATTAAGACCTTTTCAAACGATGACAAATGGAGGGAGCAGCGAGATGTCAGTCAGCCTCGTCAGTGAGGGAGCAGAGACGGCGTCGGCGAGCCTACACTCCATTTTAACGAAAATTAATACAAAAAAAAAACCTTCAAATGGAATTTTCTCGCCGCCATCTGGCATAACAATCACCAAGACACTCCTGGAGTCTGCCTGTCAAATAAAATTAAAGCTCTCATGAATTTGGATTCACAACGTGGATGTGAAGCCACAAACACCGAAAAGAATTAGATATTTTTCTACACATCAATAATAAGACTGAGCTCAGAGATCAATTTCTGTATTTCTGTATTTATAATACAGACATTAGAAAACAGGTCATGTTAGTGTTACTTAGAGGATAAGCTCACATTTTTTTAAAGTCTCTCTCTAAACAATGCTCTCCTGTCCATTTGAAAGCTCACTGTTTTTTGTGCTTTTTGTATCCTTATATCTCCAAACCGCCCAGAAGAGAACCCTTTATGCTAAGCTAAGCTAGCCGGCAGCTAGCCGGCAGCTAGCTCTAGCTTCATATTTATTGCAGGTGAGAGCTCACGGCTCAAAAGCAAATACAGCATTTCCCCAAATTCTCAAGTTTCGAGTCATTTATTTATCATACGCACAGAAACTACAGAGAAGCAGTTGTTAGCAATGGATCTCAAGCTCCTTCCAACAATGTTCAATAAATAAGTATAAAAATAAAGTCATGCTAGTAGATAGATGCAGAAGTGCAGAAGTACAAATATAGGAATACAATATAAAATATTTGTGGCAGACAGAAATTGTAATATGAATAAACTGAATGTAAACATTAATGTAGTAAATGTATATATGCGTAATGAGAAGTAATACATATATTATCCATAAACGTCATGGTAAATTAAAATTAATACAAACATGACCAGTTGTTCTTCTAAAGGAAGCACAGCTTTTTTTATGATGATGTGATTATTTAAGTATCTCAGATGAGAAGACTGATACCACCATCAATGTTTGTACGCTAACTACGAAGCTAAAGCAAGCAGCCGGTTAGCTTAGCTTAGCTTAGCATAAGGACTGGAAAAGCCTTGCTCTGTCTAAAAGTGACAGCATTTGCCTATGAGCTCATCTAAAGCTCATAATTAACACATATCTATTTTTACTCTCTATATTGTTCTGACAAGATGTTAAAAAAGCATATTTCATTTTGTTTTTGAAACAAAAAAACATGGACCCTTTCATTATTTTAATTTGTAATAAAGTAGCCTGATGCTTATTCATACAAATAAATTCACATGATTTTATTCAGACTTCCCCTTATTATACACAAATATATATGTGAACAAAATAACAATATGTACACACACACACACACACACATCGTCTCTCTCTCTCTCTCACACACACACACACACACACACACACACACACACACACAGGAAAATTAATGAGCTCTCATTCATAATCCCGGATAGAGAGAGAGCCATATTCACCCTTGGATGGTTTATTGACTGATTTCATTTATTTGTGTGGAATAAATAGGAGGTAAACATTGGCTCGCTCTCACATTTTTTTTCCCGCGACACACTCGCTGCACAGCATTCTGGGAGAAATGATCCCACCAGCAGCAGGGTCACTGATTGGCTACCTCGTCAGCGTGTGACAAATTACCCAATGAGAAATAGGTTACCCATTTCCACAAACTAATTAACCTGTGTGATAGTGAAACAAATTATTACATTTATGTAATATTATTTCACATCTGTCGCTATGACTGCAAAAAATCTTTATCCGTGTGCCTCCCGGTCGCCTCGATCTCTTTTTCTTTGTGATTATAATCCCGACATCGTGGAAGCTCTGCACTTTTACTGAACAGTACATGAAGACTGGTTTATTTTGAAGGACTTAACAATGTTTCAGCACTTTAAATAAAAATCCAAAATTAGTCAAAAGCTGATTGACAGAAGATTAACAAGCACCTAGAGAAGTCATTTATAATATGGGGATCAAGAACCCTTCCAGAGTCACAAGATTTATTCATTATTCTTATTTTGTACAGTTATCTTTATTTCATTTCATGCGTTTTTTTCGCGTCGGCCACCTTCGTTCTCCGACACGTTTGTTACGCGGGAGAAGTTTCAGTTGGTTGCAATCTGTAACTTTGCCACTAGATGTCGTCAAAATCCTAAACACTGCAAATTTAAAAGAGAAGTCAAGAGACACATAAAACCTGCTTAAAGGTGACACACACACACATTAAGCGTGTAGCATTGCACTTAAAACATCCTTCTAATCATGCCAATCAACGCCAAAAGTTCTGTCTGAGATTCAGGTGGGTGTATGCTAGCAGCGGCTAACGTAGCCTGGAGCCTCTGGCCTGCAGCAGAGATGAGCAGCGAGTTACGGAGGTCTCACTTCTTTCTTTCTCAACAACACCAGATATTTATTTATTTTTTAATCAATTTCTAATTTGTGGTCTTCAGACCCAACAGATGCTGAATCAAGTCACAAAATAATGGAGCCAAAGTAGTTTGACAGAAAATAGCAATTCTGCAACCGTCAGAGGATCTGAGCCTCTGACTTTATTTGCATCATGACAGAAAATACAAAGGTTAGGAATAAGATTAGTTAGCTTTCTGTGGCTCCAACTCAGCAAGACAATGGACTAAAATGACGTGAAGAGACAAAATATTTCTACAAGTTCTACAACAAGAGAGCTCACTTTCCATGACGCCGCCCTCAGGTATTATCTGAACAAAGCTGTTTGTTTTATTGCTAACATATAAAGTGTAGAAATGTCAAACATTGGAGTTAATTATTTAAAGCTCTCTCGTTTCAGGCTTTCAGGTTTGGGATTCATATTTTGTGTTTTCAGCTAAAAGATAATAAAATGAAGAACAGCACCTTTGGGTCCTCTGCTAATTCATCAGGTTGGTCCTCACTGCGATTGAGTTTGACACCTCTGATTCTGGTCTAAATAATTAATTGGGAATTGAGCCTTTTGTGTATGAGCTGCTCCTTGATGACCTATATTTTATTTTTTTTAATTACACTCCACTTAGAAAAGAAATGCATGACTGCATGTTGATCAGTTTCTTTGTGCTGTATGGATCAGGTGTGATTCTTTAAAAAGGATAAAAAGGTTTGATTTCACAAAACTGCTATTAGGAGCAAACACATGGAACAACCAGAGCAGAGGAGGAAGACGACTCTTTACTTAAAGTAGTATTACTGTGTGAAAGTACTAACAAATACAAGTGAGAGTGACGCATTAAAAATGATCATTTCAAAGAAGTATTATCAGCAAAATGTACTTAAAGTATCAAAAGCTCTCATAATGCAAAGTTCAGTGTAAAGTGGTATTTCACATATTATAATATTAGATTATCATTTTAGACATTAACATGCACATAAGTAGCATTTTAAAGCTGTAGCTGACTGATGTGCTTCTAATTAAGTGGTTTAATATTTAACAGTGCATCTTTTATGCACACTTTATGAACTGCTCAGTTTTTAAATGTACAGTAAAATTGAAATCTGTGAAGTAGAATCTATCAGATAAAAGTAATAATAAAGTAGAGTATTTCCTTCAGCAGTTTAGCGAATTATTAAGTAGCATCCAAATTGTTCCGCAACTGCACAGATGTTTTTTGGTTAAAGCCTTGTCACTACAGAACACAATACTTTTACTGCTCAAATGTCTTTTATTAGTTTTATTTTGTTTTATTTTGAGCTTTTTAAAGTATTTCCACCATCATGGCTGCAGAAGTCCTCTTCATGTCTTCTCTGACTGATGATGACATCACTCATCACATGATGTCACAGATTAAACCGACACGATTAAGTGTCGCTTCAGGAATTCTGTGTACGTTAAAATTAAATAATCCATTTTACAAACAGGACTGTTCCTCTGAGCTCGAGACAAGTGGACCTTTCTCTTTTTTGGAGAAACATGTTTTTGTTTTGTTTTTTAAAAAAAGGAGGTTTGATTCATGATGTGACATAATTGAAAATGATTTTTATTTGATCATTTACATTTAATTGATATAAACATGTCCATGAAACAAAATGGTTCAAACATTTAAGAAAGTCATAATTTCATAATAAGCACAGACATACTTTTTTTTTGGAAACAGAAGTTATCACAAACTGACCAAATGGGAACAAGAGTGCTTCCGCTACACAAAACATCCTATATAACAGATTATAGTGAAGTCAGCTTCCATGTCTTAATTTATAGTATTTCCCTTGTTTTGTATTTTCTATTTTTTTTTTTTGCCTTGGACAGCACATGCAGTCAAGTCCTCTTCCATGATTTCCTGATTCCAGGTGAATCTTTCTCGTTCCTTTAAACCTCCAGGTGTCTGCAGGTCCACTGTGCATCCCCCCTTTAGAGGCGCGTGCTGTGCAGCACGTGGGGGGGGAAAGGCATCATAACCGAGTTTTTGTATTTCAAAGTATCCCCAGAATTTGTCTTCAAAAAAATCTGTCACCAAGCAAAGTTCACTGAAAGCCCCGAGAGGCCGCATGAGTCGCATAAATAAATAAATACAGAACAAATAAGTTAATTTAAATAGATAAATAAAGAGGTGCCATAGGCTACATGCGAAATAATAAATTATAGCTTAAAACAGAAGCAGTCCAACAGGCCGGGTGAGCCGCTTCAGTGCTCCCTCTTGGTTGTGATATGGGGAGGAAAATAAAATACCAGATGTGCTGTTTTCTTATTTGATCAAGTATCCTGGTTGTATTTCTCCCGGTGCGCCGTTTGGATGGATTGGATGAAGAAGAACTGAACGCAGAAGATCTCTGTGCGAGTGAAAGAAAAAAGCTCTCCGCGCGTGGCCCCTGCGTCACTAGGTGAAACTCATGGATACTGTGTGCTCCAGCGCTTTGCGGCGCAGCGACGCGATGCTTGTCCCTCTCCAGACCTCACTCTCCGGGGAGCTACACAGTTGAGGCGAGTGGGTCATGTTGGTCGGGCCCGACAGGGACGCCATCCCGGGGAAAGTGGGCTGGTAGAGGTGCGACTGGAGCCCGCCGCCGTTCGACATGTTGGCCAGACCCATGGAGTTGTGCGGCTGCCCGGCGCCGAGGCTGCACTGAGACAGGGACTGCGCCATGGCCTGCTGGCGGCCCAGAGACGGCGGTAGCTGCAGCTGCGACACGCCGGGCATCCCCGCCGTGGCCCAGCGGGTGTCGTTGGCGTGGAAGGAGCAGAGGCTGTCGCCCATGGCCGCAGCCGCCGCCGCCGCGGACGGGAACTGAGACAGGCCGTGGTGCGTCGGCAGCAGGGTCCCCGGAGACCGGAAGACGTTGGTGGTCTTCTTGCGCTTCTTCCACTTGGCGCGTCGGTTCTGAAACCAGACCTGCAGCGGGACAGAGACGATGATGAGTTATAGGAGCGGCGGACGTGATGGTGCATCTGCAGGTCATGTTGTCAGAGCCGAGTGCACATAAAAAGGTTGTGACATCGGCCTGTGATCATCACGATGATGTGAACCAGCAGCGATAAATCTGCTGCAGAAAAACACTGATTTATGTTGTTTCCGGATCTTATCAGCTCGTGACAACGTGCCACCCATTTACCCTGTTATCATGTATATATAAAAGTCTCCAATTAATACAAATAAAGGAATAACACGTGGGCAAAATATATTTAGATTCATCTCTCCATCCAACTCTGGAAGCTTTCAGACTGCAGACAGTGGGGGAACTATTTTTAAATCATTTTTGCCTCAATAAATCGCAATTTCCATTTATAGTTTTATGTGTAATTATTTCGATTTTTCTTAGATGTAGAAATCATTTTTTTTATTATTTTGGTACAAAATCCAACATTTCAAACATAATTTGAGCCCAAATGACTGCTCTGTTTGGAGCCATTGAACGCCACGCGCCCACATGATAAAGATACTGTTATTGCTGTGACAAACACACTTTTTTTTTTCGTCGGGGTCCTTGAGCTCTCTGTACGTTTGGTTGTAAGCGCGCGCGCTCGGCGTCTATATATGATTAATGTGAAGATTTGCTTGAGAAAGTGGAGGCGCAGTAATAAGAACGGGACAATCTCACTGTCCCCTCCTCCTCCTCCTCCTCCTCCCACCTCCTCTCTCCACGTAGCCAGCCGTGAAATCCGGCCTGAAATGCATTACACTTCAAGAGAAAGAAAACCCAATTTCTCATTCCGTTTAAAAGACAGAGTGCTCCCTCAGCGCGTGCGGCATTAAGACGTAGAAGATCCTGGCCCTGCTTCTGCTTCTCATCACAGCAGACGAGCGTCATTTCACTAATTCTTATTATATGGAAATATAAACCCAATCGACCCATGCAATAATAATAATAATAATGATTATTAGGCTTTTATTTCACATGTGAGCAGCTCCGAGTGCATTTGCCGTGGCTGTAGTTAATAAGGCGGTGGCTCCATGAGCCCTAATGTGGAGGGTGTTTGATCTGCAGACTATGTAGAAGTCACCGAGGGCATCGCCGAGGAACCCGCACACGTGCACAGTAGATTCAGGTCCGTTTAAAAGGTTCGTATCGGTACAGAGTGGGTTTTATCTGAAGGCGATTTAAACGAGTGTAATTAAGATGTAATCATCATTTCTCTGTCGGTTCATTTTACATGAGAGGGACGCAGAATGTGTGTAAAGGGCCAATTCTCAATCAGGCAGAATAAATTCTAAGAAATAAAAACACGAGCTGCTGCAGTTAAATAAAATATAACATAATATAATATAATAAGCGTACGTTTTTTTTTTTATTATTCTTTTTTTAAAGAATAAAATCTGGTGGAGTGAGAGGACAGGATGTGTTGTAACTAATAACTAAACTTACTTATAATACTGCTCGCTATGTGCATGGTGTGTGTGTGTGTGTGTGTGTGTGTGTGTGTGTGTGTGTGTGTGTGTGTGTGTGTGTGTGTGTGTGTGTGTGTGTGTTTGAATCTCAAGTCCAGACACAGTCACTGCTCTTGGGCAAGGCACTCAACCCGCACAACACACACACACACACACACACACACACACACACACACACACACACACACACACACACACACATTTATGTGTTATGTCTTATTGGCTCACTTATACAAGTTTAACGTAATAACAAACAAAACAAAATAAAAATTCTGCTGTTATAGTTTTGTTTTTTTAATGGTTTTTTTCTATAAAATAAAGTAAAATTCTGAGATGTAATGAAAATGTGTGTTTTGTATTTCAATAGTTTCAATGTGTTTTATGTTGTAGATTTTTATGCTAGATTATTATTTCAGTGTAACCGGAAGTTAACTGCAGACGACGAACAGGCTGGACGCTGTGTCTTTGTGCTGAACTGAAATAACTTATATTAAGACATCAGATGTTATTTTACTCTACTTAAAATGAAAACATATTTTTAGTAATAAAATCCTAACACCGACAGCTGAAGTCAGAACATTTAATTATACATCCAAGGAAAACAATTTTTTAAAGCAAATTTACTTTGATTATTTATGAGAAATGAATAATTGTATAGGGTTTTAAATGTGCAGAGTCATTGAATACAAATAAAGAATACAGAATAAATAAAGCTGCTGTCAGGAGGGATTTAATTTCTATATTTATTACAATAAAGCAGGTTTTTATTTTGTCTTAATTTTTGAGTTTTTAAATTATCATTTTTTAAATTCATACGCGGGTTTATTCGGACCTCAGCTGTGGCTCGTGTATTCAGATGATTATATCTTTGTCAAAACGGAACACGAGTCCCTGTGATTTCCTCTCATCCACCGCTGATTAAACAGGATCCAGCCCTCCCGTACCTGCACTCTGGACTCCGTGAGACCGATCCTCAGCGCCAGCTCCTCCCGCATGAAGATGTCCGGGTAGTGCGTTTTGGCGAAGCTCCTCTCCAGCTCGTTGAGCTGCGCCGGCGTGAAGCGGGTCCGGTGCCGCTTCTGTTTCTGGCTCTGACTCTGGCTCTGCTGCCCTCCTCCAGACTGGTTGTTGTTGTTGTTGTTCTGCTTCTCCTGCTCTTTGCTGTTGACCTGCACCGCGTTGGATCCTCCGCCGCCGCCTCCGCCGTTGCTGATATCGTCGCCCGGGAGCATCGTGGTTCCTTCCACGCCGTCCTGGCCCGGGCCGAGCTCTCCTCCGGAGTGTCCGGGGTCAGGACCCCCTCCGCCGAGCCGGCACTTCAGAGCCTCCCTGTGGCCCAGGAGCTCCGCCGCGGCATCCTTCATCCCTGCACGAGACAAAAAACCACAGCGCGTGAGATTTTTTGAACAGTGAACACTTTTCTTTTTCTGGGAGGAAAAAAGGGACACATGGTTAAGCAAAGACTTCTCATGCAAAACGTTATTTTTGCTGCAGTAGAAAAAGATGCACGGCATGCATTAAAGCAGATTTAAAACACAGATGTAGAAATATTAAAAACACAATCATCGCGTGCAGCTCTTAGAGAGACAACTACAGCATGCACATTACAATCTGCTCCTTAAATACTCTTAATTCAATTCGATCACACCGATATCTTAGGAAATTGTTAAATCAAATTACGCGGTAATATAATAATAATAATTACTTTTCCAATGAATTAAGCGAGTTTAGCTCACTTCGGTCGCATTAAGAGGAAATAAGAAGCAAATTGACAACATTCAGAGCTTGATTTAGGATTAGAAGTGCCTCCAGCTTACAGTAGAGTTGAAGACCGGAGTTTGGTGATGATAACTCACCGAGGCGAGCATCCAGGAGGTCGGCATGAGATAGCATTGCGCACCGCTCCAGGGCGAAGTGCTATTCCCAACAAAAAAAAATATCTCTATGACTTTAACCTATTTAAGAAATATATATAGACTAAATGAAAGCAAATTCGGTTTGTGGTTAAAAGGGAGGTTCGTTGCATTATAATGTAGTTTAGAGAAATGGGGAGGCGCTTAACAGCGGAATGAACCCATGAGCTTCTCCAAACGAGGACCAATCAGAGCTGAAGCCTGAGGTATGTCAGCTTTAGCCCGAGACCCCCAGCACCCCCCTCCCCCCTCCCTACCCTCCTCCTCCTCCTCCTTCTCCTCCTCCTCCTCCTCCATCCTCTCACATCCACAAGTTCATTCCTCCTCATTCCTGTAATTGGCTTTGATTTCTCCTCCAAATTACATCCAATAAAATAACCTGATTTAATATCTGTGTGAGAGCTTTCGACCCGTTCAAGAAATGTTGGATCACCACAATATTTGTTTAATTGTGCATGCTGCTCTGTGTTGTTTTGGATAGTACACGGATATATGGGAGTTTATTCATATGTGAGGAGGAAGCACATGGCTGCATTAACAGAGGCAACACACCTTGCATATAAACTATAATGTGAAGCTTATTCGTTTCTTTTTTTAGTCTCCATGAAGCTATTGTCGACCTCTTTAAAGACACTAAATGCCTCTTGGAGACCAAGTGAACCTCCTCTAATATGATTTCCCAGTCAGCCAAACAACAAACTTTGTATAATTCTAACCAGGCTGTCATTTTCAAGGCCATTAGGCTTTTATGTAATTAGCGCCGGATCTATACGCCTTTATTCCACATATCGGATCAGTATAAATTAGCGGTGATTTACTAGTATTTAGGCCCGACTGTCAAGAAGGGAGGGACTTGGTGCAAATGATGTGTGAGCGAATTAATTCGAAGGGAAAGTGGAGGGAGTTCAACATGAAAGGGACACCAGCTAAAACACCAGAATGTGCAACACGAGGAGGAGGCCTTTAAATCTAAATGATTTATTCTCAATGAGACCAGAAAAAAAAGAAGAAGTAAGGAGCTCCCTTTTATCTCTGAATAAACCACCATTAGACTCAATTAGCACACACACACACACACACACACACACACACACACACACACACACACACACACACACACACACACACACACACACACACACACCAGTCTGCCTTAATATTTAAGGACTAAACTAAATCGGACACGCTTCAGACAGATGTCGGGACGTTTGTGTGAGCGAGCAGGTTTTTTTAATTTATTATGTGCTGGATCCAAAAAAAAAAAAAGTGGCACAAAGGAGGCGTCCGAGCGTGAACCCGCTTCTGGCTTCTTCTTCTTCTTCTTCTTCTTCTTCTTCTTCTTCTTCTTCATCCGTCCAGGCTTCTAAAGCCTCTCCGCTCGTCTTTTATTTGTCTGCAATCTGGTGGCACGAGGGGACAGACCATGAGGGACGGATGGAGCGCGAGCCGTGTGCGGGGAAGTCTCCTCTCGGACTCATCGGAGATTTTTTTTTCCAAGTGTCTTTGCGCAGATTGTCTGCGTCTATTCTTCCGAGGAGGAGAAGAAGATGCGCACTTGGAGATATTTATTGTCCTCTCTATAATTATTATTATTATTTTAGAAGCTGGAATTTAAGGTAGATTTAAGGCTAGAAATAGGCGTCATTTAAAAAATATTCTGTATTTTTTTAGGATATATTGACGTATTTATTTTACATAATTATAAAGAAATAGTCTTATATTATTCGTGTTAATAATTAGGCGCCAAATGTAGTGTTTATTCTCGCGGCAGCAGCTTTTCCTGGCGCGCTGAAAGCCTATAAATGTTCGTTTAAAGTCATCACATTGCGGGATGATGGACTGCGCGCTTCACTTTACGACTCTCCGATAGCTCAGCGCTTTTATGGCTGTACAAACAGAAGTGAATGAGTCCTCTCGTGGCAGCAGGTCATATTTAACCCCCAAAACAGCGAGACAGAGAGCGAGACAGAGGGGGACCAAAAAATAAAAAGAGAATAAATATGATCTTGTCTGGTTTTGAGTTTAATATCTCGTGTATTATTTACAAGCCGAGGAAAAAGCTGCACTATAATCATTTTTTTAATGTAGAATAAGTGTTTTTCCCCCCAAAATAAACACGTTTTTTTTGCTTGCTGCTGCCTGTAAAATAATTTATTTAGTTTATATGGATTTAATCTTGCAATATTTCATGCTTTATTTGGAAAACGTGGATAATAAAACAATGTATTTAATGCATTGGAGACTTAAACACAAGTTTGTATTATTATTTTTGTATTATGACCCAGTTTGGAAGTTAGATGCATTTAGTTCAACTAATTCAAAGGCATCATTTCACTTAATAATGTCAATAGATTGTGTGTGTGTGTGTGTGTGTGTGTGTGTGTGTGTGTGTGTGTGTGTGTGTGTGTGTGTGTGTGTGTGTGTGTTGAAGGTCCTGGTTTTGCTGACTTGATAAGGCCGTAATTAGAGTAAACAAGGAGCACAGCGCAGTTCGCTACATCTCTCCGCTAACGCGCTGACATCCATCTCATCCATGACATAAATAAAAATAGACAAACAAATTCGCCCCCTGCAAGTTAATGCGGTGCATCTGTGCGGAAAGTAGACGCTTTCACGCGCCGTGGAGATGAGGAGTGACTTTTAATAAAGAAAAAAAACAACAACATATGAGTGTGATACTGTAATGTGAACGGCGCATCAAGGTTGAAGCCTCTGAGGCTGTTTTTTATTTTACCTCCACATCCATGTGTGCGGACTGCTGCAGTTTGGTACCAGGCGGGGCTCGAACCTCTGACCTCTCGGTTCACATGTACAGCCTCTCCACACACCACAAGGCCTTAGTGATTTCTGTTCTCTCTCTCTCTCCTCTCCTCCCCTCGGATCCGCCTTTGCAGTCTGTATTCACTCAATTAGAGATTTCTGAGGAGGAAAAACAATCGATCTTCCATCTGCACGAGCCCCCAGTTTAACAAATGAGATTCTTGTTTCATGCAGCCGGTCTGGTGACAGTCATGGAGGGATTATGTGGAGGAGCAGCCTAATAACTTACCGTGTTGAAGAGGGGAAGGGGAGCAGCTGATGCTGCAGCAGCCGCAGCGGGGGGGGGGGGGGGGGGGGGGGCTCAGCTCCCGCAAACCAGAAGATATAAAGTTTGACATGGAGCAACTTCAGCGGCAGAAGAGGACGATGTGCGGGAAAAAAACGCATCTGTCCGTTTCTGTGCCGCTTCCGCGTCTGGAGGCGGCAACGCACCGCTTCGCACGTCATAAATAAGGACTCGTGTTGTCAATATCCCATAAAGTTAAAGTCTATTTTTAATATCAATAAGATGCACATAATCTATAGCTCCTATTATTGGATTATTACACTCATTTTGAGCCTGTTTTAAGGCTTAATGTTTAGTGGTTTAATGTATTCATTTCATATGCTTATTATAAGATATTTAAATATTCATCTACAAAGTAGCCTTGTAAAAAGTGGATTATTTAACTATATTTTCTACTGGATTGTGGAGTAAAAGTGCCATAAAATGATTTAAGTAAAGCCTCACAGTTACTAGTAGTTGAGCAAACGCAGGCCCGTTGTGCTACATCCTCTCATATTCTCACGTTATGAGATTGGAGATGTCAGGTCAGTTTGCTCAGAGGTTATATATACAGATCAAATCCTTCATTTAGTGCCAATTGTATAAAGCCTACAGTTGGTTTCTCTGTTAATTCACAGCAGACGAGTCAGATGATCTTAAAGAGGTGGAAGCAGCCCCAATAAATGAGCTAATGAGTAACAGTTACTTAATGCAAGTCGAATTTTGAAGTACTTGCACTAGAGTGTTTCCTTTGTTATGCTTTTTATA